>NW_014577332.1:73742-74888 GCF_000485595.1 Priapulus caudatus | reverse complement strand
CCACGCGCGCCCCAGGGGAGCGAGACGTGAGCCCACGCGCGCCCCAGGGGAGCAAGACGCGAGCCCACGCGCGCCCCAGGGGAGCGAGACGTGAGCCCACGCGCGCCCCAGGGGAGCAAGACGCGAGCCCACGCGCGCCCCAGGGGAGCGAGACGTGAGCCCACGCGCGCCCCAGGGGAGCAAGACGCGAGCCCACGCGCGCCCCAGGGGAGCGAGACGTGAGCCCACGCGCGCCCCAGGGGAGCAAGACGCGAGCCCACGCGCGCCCCAGGGGAGCGAGACGTGAGCCCACGCGCGCCCCAGGGGAGCGAGATGCGTGCAGACGCGCGCCCCAGAGGAGTGAGATGCGTGCCCCAGGGAGCGAGACATGAGACCACACGCGTGCGTGACCCACCTGGTCCTTCTCCTTGAGCTGCTGCGGTCCGAACGAGACGAGGCCCATGTAGCAGAGCCGCGTGATGATCGCGTGGACGGAGAAGATGAACTTGCGAGCGTAGAGCAGCTGCGTGCGGATGTCTGCGGGCAGGCATCGCACGAGCGTGTGCTGCCTCACACTGTCAGACAGCCACTCATCCAGCCCGCGGATCTACAACGCAGCCGCCAGCATAGTAAACATCGACCATCACAATATCACAATATCACAATAACAATCACACGATTCAGAGCTATTGATGATAATCAATATATAAGACAATGATATAAGATATATAATATACACATATATATACACGATCGAAATGGATTCAGGGCTATTGATGATAATCAATATATAAGACAATGATATAAGATATATAATATACACATATATATACACGATCGAAATGGATTCAGGGCTATTGATGATAATCAATATATAAGACAATGATATAAGATATATAATATACACATATATATACACGATCGAAATGGATTCAGGGCTATTGATGATAATCAATATATAAGACAATGATATAAGATATATAATATACACATATATATACACGATCGAAATGGATTCAGGGCTATTGATGATAATCAATATATAAGACAATGATATAAGATATATAATATACACATATATACACGATCGAAATGGATTCAGGGCTATTGATGATAATCAATATATAAGATAATAATATAAGATATATAAGATATATATATTGGCTA
>NW_014577332.1:62861-73732 GCF_000485595.1 Priapulus caudatus | reverse complement strand
TGTGTTCGTAACATATGCTATAAGACGACGCTAAAACAATGCTTAACTCCTAATTGCTCCACTTCTAAACAATAACCTCCGGTGGCTCACTATAATGGTTAAAAAAAAACTCCGCTCCCGCTTGTTATAGCTGCTTACACAGTTAAGATCGCCTACGTCTGCGAACAGACTGTGAAGCTGGGTGCGAATGAATGGAATTGGATGATGGATGGAGATGCGCATGGATGGATGGAATGGAGGATGGATGGTGGATGGATGGATGGTATGTGGCAATGGGGATGGAATGGATGGGCCATGAATGGATGGATGGCATGATGGATGGACTGTTATGAATGGGATGGCATGGTCATGGATGGATAAATGGCATGCGATGGATGTAAATAGAATAGAACAGAATGGATGGATGGATGGATGGATGGAATGGATGGATGGATGGGGGAGGAAGGATGGCATGATGGCATGGTATAGGATTGATGGATGAATGGTATGGTATGGATGGATGGATGGACTGGTGGATGGATGGATGACGGACGAGACGACGGACGGACGGACGGACGGCGGACGGACGGACGACGGACGGACGGACACGACGAGACGACGGCATGATGGATCGGATGGATGGCATGGATGGATGAATGGATGGATGATGAATGGATGGATGGATGAATGAATGGAATGAATAGCTGGTATGGATCATGGATGAGATGCTGGATGGATGAATGGATGGATAGATGACATGGAATGGATGCGATGGATGGATGAATGGAATGGGATGGATGGAATGGCATGATGGATGGATGGATGGATGGAACATGGATGGATGATGGATCGATGGATGAATGGTATGAGGATAGGATGGATGGATGAAAAACGCGGATGGATGGATGAATGGATGGATAGATAGATGAATGAATGAATGAATCAAAGAATCAATGAATGACCTAAATGAATGAATGAATGAATGAATAAGCTCCTTGTTGAAACCAATTTGCGAATTTCGAAACCAACGTCTTAAACCTAACATTGCGCATTCACGCACATGGAGCGATAACTCTAGCCGAGGTTAGGGTTCGTATTCTGCAATCAATCCGCCCAGAACCAAAGGGCAGAGTACTAGATATAGGGAACGACTACACCTACGCCTAGTCAGCCAATTCACAGAACCTAAATCCTTTACATTCATGGCTCCAACCATTTAACATTGCACAGTCAACTATATGTTCCTACTTGTCCCTGTCTGTTTACCAGTATCGGGGCACGTTTAATAAACTGTTTCGCACGTTCTGCGGACAATGTATCAGTTGATCTCACGTTTAAACCAGATGTGAGTGTTCGTAAACATATGCCTATAGACGACGCTAAAACAATGCTACTCCTAATTGGCTCCACTTCTAAACAATAACCCGTGGCCCTCACATATGCTAAAACAAAAAAAACTCCGCTCCCGCTTGTATAGACTGTTACACAGTTAAGATCGCTACGTCTGCGAACCAGATGTGACAGCTGGGTGGATGAATGGATGGATGGATGGATGGATGGATGGATGGATGGATGGATGGATGGATGGATGATGGATGATGATGGAAAATGGATGGCATGGATGGATGGATGGATGGATGATGGCATGGATGGATGGATGGATGTAATGGCATGAATGAATGGATAGATGGATGGATGGAGGATGCGCATAAATGGATGGATGATGGGATGGATGGATCATGGTAATGAGATGGGATGGATGGATGAGATGGATGCGATGGATGGAATGGATGGATGGGATTGATGATGAATGGATGGATGGTATGGATGGATGGGACCGAACGGGACGGACGACGGACGGAAACGGCGGACGACGACGGACGGACGGACGGACGCGAACGGACGGACGGACGGCACGGACCGACGGATGGATGGATGATGGATGATGGCAATGATGGATGGTAATGGATGATGGATGGATGATTGATTGGATGGAGGATGGAATGGCATGGCATGGATGAATAGCTGGAATGGCATGGAATGGATGGCGATGAGAATGGATGGATAGCATGGAATCGGATGGATATGGATGGATGGATGGATGGATGCGATGGATTGATGGCATGGAATGATGGACTGGATGATAGATGGCCATGGTTGAATGGATGGATGGATATGATGGATGGATGTCATGATGGATGTCATGGCAGGATGATGGATGGGATGATGGATGAGATGGATGGTTGCGATGGATGATAGGATGATGGTATGATGCGATGGTATGGATGGTATGGATGGATGAGATGGATCGATTGGATGGATGAAATGAATGGATGGATGGATAGATAGTATGGAGGATAGATGGATGAGTATGGATGGATGGATGGATGATGCAGATGATGAATGGGATGGATGGGAATGGGGGATGGATGGATGGATGGAGGATGGATGATGGATGGGATGATGAGGATGCGATGATGATGAGATGAGGATGGATGGATGGATGGATGATGGATGGATGGAGGTCATGCGATGGAATGATGGATGGAGGGATTGGATGGATGGCATGATGGATGGCATGGATGGATGGATGGAATGACTGATGGAGGATGGTATGGATGGAATGGTATGCGGATGATGGAATGGATGGAAGGATAGCATCTCATGGACTCGACTCTCTGCATGGCACGTGGGGATGGGTGAGCGGGCATGCGTGCGCGTTTGTGTGCTGCGAAAGAAGAAAGAGAAGGCCAAACAGTACAGAGCTTTATAAAGGAAAGAAAAAGGCGCGAGCACGCGGAAGAGTCAATGAAACGGGTAAATTGCGCCACAGAGAACACACACGTACGAGAGAGCTACATGTGATGCAGAGATTGAGAGGGAAAAAACGACTATGAGGTTCTGATTCGTACAGAAAGCGCGTGCGCACACAATTACTGAAAAACCCACATAGATGGTTACTCGCAAGCTGTAATCACAAATCAACAAACTCCCAAAGGCATACCGCAAAATAGCGTAAGCGCAATCAGCGTTCCAAGAGCAACATCTATGAAAGATTTAAGACGTTGGACAAGAGCTGCGACGTGAGCGAGAACAATGGGGAAGAAGCGCGAGATATTAAAGAGCAAGAAGAAGAGCAGAGAGCACGCACATGAGAAGAAAGAGGTAACGCGCGACGCGCACGCGAGTAGGAAAGAAGAACACATCGATAAAGATTAAAAGATAATTAAAAGATAAAGCGAAAGGAGCGAACGCATACAGAAGAGAGAGAGAGAGGAGAGAGAGAGAGACGAGGAAGGAGAGACGTAAGAGAGGAGAGCGAGGCAGAGAGACAGAGAAGCGAGAGAAGAATGAAAGGATGAAAGAGGCAACAGAGCGGCGCGACGAGAGAGAGGGAAGAGGAACTGAGAGGAGTTTAAAGAGGAGGAGAGCGCAAGGCGAAAGAGTGAAAACAGAGAGAGGGAGGAGATGAGAGAGCACGTGAACACCAAATATGCCCCGTTATAACATCTTCTAATTACCTCATGAAACTAGTGAAAACAAGCAGCCAGAATTTAGCCCTTATAACATCTTCTAATTCACCATGAAACTATGTTGAAAACAGCAGCAGATCTAGCCCTTTGTAACATCTTCTTTAATTACTCATTGACTAGTGAAAAGCAGCAGCAGAATTTGCCCCTTATAACATCTTTCTTAATTACGTACGGGTATGGAAACCTAGTGAAACCAGCAGCCAGAATTGAGCCCCTTTATAACATCTTCTAATTATACTCATGAAACTAGTGAAAACAGCAGCAGAATTAGCCCCTTGTAACATCTTCTAATTACTCATGAAACTAGTGAAAACAGCAGCAGAATTAGCCCCTTGTAACATCTTCTAATTACTCATGAAACTAGTGAAAACAGCAGCAGAATTAGCCCCTTATAACATCTACTAATTACTTATGAAAACTACTGATGTAAGGTCATAAATAAATAGTAGAATCATTCACCTGCATGGTTTGGAAGTGGTGGTATGAACATTTTCCAGCTCGTTTCTGCTACATAGACTTTCCTTCCATCACTCGCTTGGTCTAATAAACACAGAAAATCGTGTCGCCAACAAAATCACGACAATACATAAACAATAAACAAATTTAAATATAATGAAAAAATTATCAAAAGAATATCAAGAAAATAACATCCATACTTGTCTCACTGCTCGACTCCCAGGCATTTGTTTTGTTTGATGGATGGTAGATGGCGCCAGGACCACCGTTTTCGTCGACAATGCCCTCGTATCCGTAGACGAGATAGAAGAGTAGGTTGTGCATTAGCTGCTGTCTAACCATCTTTGGTGCGAGGCCATATTCACGCGCCGCGGACTGTGAGACACACACACATCACACTGAGACAATATACACACATACGCAGGCACGCACGCACGCATACAGGCACGCACACATGCACGCACGCACGCACGCATGCACACGTGTGTATGCAGGCACGCACGCACGCACGCATTCATGCTTTAGGAGATTCCATAATGCTACTGCTTCTTTCTGTCTAGTCATCCCAATGATACCTCCAGCAACCTTAGCGGGTTTATTGTAACACTTCTTGAGTGCCATGTCAAATCCTACTGCACTGCCTTGTCGGAGAGTGTGGTACATCACCCATCCACCATCTGTAAAGCATCTGTAGATACCCGGGAACATCCTTTGTATGTCCAGGCAATCTTCAAGGAACAGCGTACCCCATCTGCTATAGTTTGTCCGGCCAAACCCGAAGAACAAAGGCATGCACCTCTGCACAGCTGAAACGAAAAGATGCCAATCGCCTTGCCGAATAGAGTGTGTAAGATCTCTCAGGATAGGATACAGCTCATCCCGCGGAACTGCGCGTCTCATCCGCGCGCAGCGCTTAGAATCAACAGCAAAGCTGTGCCACGCAATCTTGTATCATGTCTCTCTGGACTCTTCAGGAATCAAGTAATTGAACAATAGGAACAGGAACAATTACGAATAATTGTAGTGCGTAACATGCTGAAATCCATTGACTTTTGGATATGAAAATGTATTACTGACCCCCCATAATGTGGCCATTGCGCACATTTTGAGTGGTCGGGCAACCTCCTAGGTCCAACGGTTCTGTAGATACAGTCACGGTGGATGGTAGCACTTCGCTCGAAAAGGGCGTGGCCCAAAAAGCTATTTCGCCGTCAGTGGGAAATGTGTTACGAACCAAATATTGTTCCTGGACCTTCAATTAGTGGATGCATGAAGAGTTTAGTTCTGGACATAAATTGCATACAAAACTACCATGAGCTACTCTAGTATATCGAATTTCCACATTCCTACGTCTATAATTCCCTGTCACAGCAACGCTTTTTCACAGAGCAGCTTCAAAAGAGCAGACATACTTCTTAAACATCGTAATAACCGCTATTTACACTTCATGGTCCATGTTAAAAACATGCTCTTTGCCGAGGTGAACAACTGCCTGCACTCATTATCATACACTGCAACATGTGTTAGGTTGGTAGCCGTCTGCTTCGAAAAGGCTGTAAAACAGGGCTGCGAAGTGGATGTGCGACATTGTACATCAGCAGCAGCGGCAGCACCAGCACCAGCAGCAGCAGAAGCAGTGACAGCAGCAACAACAACACAAAGACGCACGCACACCCGCATGCATGTACCCAGGCATGCCCGGCACACGCACGTACGTACGCACACGTGTCTGTGACTTACCGAGACTGGCTACATCCTTCATGTCCTCGAGCTCATCTTCATCCTTATCGTCGCCGTACTTGTATCTCTGTGTCAGCTGCAGGACACGCACCATGCGCTCCTTGCCACTGCGATACTTCGACTGCAACCCAAAACACCGCGGCCATCAGAAATACCTCATCGTAATGGTAGCAACAAGCGCCTTCCCCTGAAAATTCACTTTTTCGAAAAATTCATACAACATGAACAACTTTAAGGAACAATGTCGTGGGTAAAGTTTTTTCAAAAATTATAACAATCGACTATGACACTGTATGACCTCTGGTTGAATTTTGTTCGCAACCTTTCAACGATTGATTATGCCTACGAGAGTCCAAGGCGTGAGCGTTTATAACGGTGAACCGTGAACTGAAGTCGAAATTGCAAGGAGAAACTGGAAGTCACACTGCAACTGCACCATGCAACAGACAAACTGCAGAGCAATGGGCCGTACTTACATCAGGGCCTGAGTCATCATAAACCTCACTGTAAGTCCTATTCTCAGTTCTGAGAAACTGAGGATAGGAGTTCACGACCTTTTTGAATGCATCCTCTTTCAAGCCCTGCAATGTTTAGTTAAAAGTTCACCAATTACATTTTGTTAAACAATTAATTGGAGAGTTAGCAATCTCATCTTCTGTTAGTTGCAAGAATGCACCACGACTGACTACATTAGCCCAATTATAAATCTAAATCAAATGCAGAAAACATCAGAAATTTGATTCCAAATAATCAAATAAACAAAATGTGAAAACTGCTATTACTCTAGTAGCTCATGGTGGTTTTGTATGCAATTTATGTCCAGAACTAAACTCTTCAAGAATCCACTAATTGAAGGTCCATGAACAATACTTGGTTGGTAACACATTTCCCACTGACGGCGAAATAGCTTTTTGGGCCACGCCCTTTTCGAGCGAAGTACTACCATCCACCGTGACTGTATCTACAGAACCGTTGGACCTAGGAGGTTGCGTGACCACTCAAAATGTGCGCAATGGCCACATTATGGGGGGTCAGTAATATAATTTCATATCCCAAAGTCAATGGTTTTTAAGATAATTGCCAAAAACCGATTTCAGCATGTTACGCACTACAATTATTCGTAATTGTTCATGCTATTTGGATTTCTACACTTTTTGCCTTTACTACAGCCACAAAACGTCACACCTTTTATGTTCCTTTCTCTGCAAGTGCACGTTTTGGTACTCATACATGATGTTGGGCATTTGCATGGAGGGGGCAGGTCATCGGGCCTGCACGATACTGGCAGTATCACTGATGTTATGCCAACATCCGTTGATTCATATCCATACTAGAGTGGATCTGGTTTGATGACTGCAGGAGTTGGGGCTTGCAACCACATCTTACACTGCAGATATGCTCGCTTTATGTGTTCTCGTAGCGTTGATGAACAGCACACAAGCTGGTTGAAGTCCAGTTCTTTCTTGGAGTTGTGGTACTGCTCCCATCGATATTCATCGAAAGTGGAACAGTCTGTCTTCTTTAATCCAGACACAAGGAACTTTTCAGCATTGCTTGTTATCTGTGGTGACAGTTCTTCTACACCAAACCCTTCCAGTAGGGAGAGATCCATGGATGCTTTCAGGCCAGACAGCTTTGGACTCACCTTGCTGGTACTGTCGCAACCAACCGATGTGTAGCGCAGTGTCCCCACTACCGTAGCGCTTAGAACGAAATGGTGTAGCGAGTGTCACGTTGCAGTGGCAATGTAAACGACGCATTACTGCTGTGCACGAGCGCGTTGGCGTTAAGAACGATCGTGTAGCGCGTGTACACTGTATGCATTGGCATGTAAAGAACGACGCGTAGCAACACTGTCACGACGCCGGTCGGCGTTTATAACGAAGTGTCACGAGTGTCAGCGCGCCGTTGGCGTTTAGAAACGACGCGTAGCGCTGTGTCACGCTGCTTGGCGGTTTATAAACGGCGCGTTAGCGTTTATAACGATCCGTCCGACGCACTCGTCTTCAATGGTGTCCTCGCAGCCGCTAGCAACCATGTCGCAGCGCTGGACGGGGCAGCAGGGCCCCAGCGGCAAGTCTGGTGCACCTGAAGCGATTCTACGTCGAGCGTCGGCACGAAGAACGCGGTACTGATGAGCGCATCGCTGGGAGTCCTGGAAGGCGGCTCCTCACCACTTCAACAGTCCCTGCTCGCCGTCCGCAAAGAACATAGCGAGTACCACCTGCTGGTCGCTGTCACTGCTGCTGCTTGGCGTGCTCGCAGTGCTGTTTGTTTGTTGCTCGCTGGTGTTGGCTGGCTGCTCGCGTGTTGTTTGTTGCTGCCTGCACCCTGACTGCTAGCCTGCTGCTTGGCTGCCTCGCTCGCTGCTGCATGCTGTCAGTGCCTGTTTGTTGCTGCTGGTTTGCTGCTGCTGCGCTAGTTGTGTTGCTGCTGTCACATCGCTCTGCTGCATGCTGGTGCTGGCTCTGCCGACGCTGCTGATGTACAATTCGACATACCCACTTCGCAGCGCCCTGTTTTACAGCCTTTCGAAGCAGACGCTACCCAAATCCTCAACACATTCGCAGTGTAGTGATAATGAGTGCAGGCAGTTGTTCACCACGTCGGCAAACGAGCATGTTTTATTAACATGGACACATGACAACGTGTAAAAGCGGTTATTACGATGTTTAAGAAGTACGTTCTGCTCTTTGAAAGCTGCTCTGTGAAAAACCGTTGCCTGTATAGGCGAATTATACGACGTAGGAATGGGAAATTCGAATATACTAGAGTAGCTCATGTGTACTTGTATGCAAATTTAATGTCCAGAACTAAACTCTTCAGAATCGCACAAATCGAAGGTGCCAGGAACAATACTTTGGTTCATAACACATTTCCCAGCTGACGCGCAAATAAGACTTTTTTGGGCCACGCCCTTTCGAAGCTGTAAGTGCTACCATCCACTCCGTGAACTGTACTCACAGAACCGGGGAGCTAAGGAGGTTGCACGCGACCGCACTCAAAATGTGCGCAATGCGCCACATTATGGGGGCTCATAATGACATTTCATATCCAAAAGCAATGGTTTTTTAAGATAATTGCCAAAAACCGATTTCACATGTTACGCACTTACAAATTATCTCGTAAATTGTTCGCTGCCTACTGATTCAAATTACTTGATTCCTAGATCAGAAGAGACATGATAACAAGATGCGTGCGCACAGATGCTTTGATCCTAAACGCTCGCGCGCGGATGAAACGCGCCAGTTCCGGCGGGATGACTGTATCCATATTCCTGAGAGATCTTACACACTCTATTCGCAAGGCGATGGCATCTTTTCGTTTCAAGACATGTGCCAGAGGTGCATGCCATTTGTTCTTCCGGTTGGCCCGGACAAACATCAGCGAGATGGGGTACTGGCTCGTGTCCTTAGCAAGATTGCCGTGGCACATAAAAAAAAAAAAACAAAGGATGTTCCCGGGTATCTACAGATGCTTTACAGAGGTGGATGGTGATGTACCACACTCCCGTACAAAGGCAGTGCAAGTAGGATTTGACACGGCAGGCTCAAAGAGTGTTACAATAAACCCGCTAAGGTTGCTGGGGGTAGCATTGGATGAACTAGACAGAAAGAAGCAGTAGCATTATGGAGAATCTCCTAAAGCATGAGAAAAGATCTTCATGTGGCACAGGCGGCTGGAAATGGTAACTGGGAGACTAAAGATGACAGTGAAAGCTGAGCCTACACGCATGAGTCAATGCAAAGTCCTACGAAGATTGTCCATGTCGTGCGAATGACGCTTCGGGATTACATAAATATGTCCATACACAATCGTTCGGCACGCTGGAGATCGAGACTTCAAGATACATTCCTCTACTGGAGCTGACATAACCCCAGGAGTTGTTGACGATTACTAGCCACGTGGAAATGGTGAGAAGAGTATCCAAGACTGATATTGAAGAACCTGATTTACAGCGATAAGGAGAATGCACGGCGTGAGCAGAGGAGCAGATCCCGACCGCAACCGCAAGACTGTTTTCGTGAATAGTACTTCTACTGTCCTCACAGCGAAGAAATCTATGGCGAAAAAGGGATGCTGCAGAAACGATTAGTACATTGACTATGCTAGAGAAAAAGGGTACAGCATGCTGAGACTCCTGAAGTATGAATCGACCAGCACATCCCATTCCTCACTACTTGAATGTAAAGATGGCATCAAATTGAAGAAGCCCGATAAAGCCTCTTAACCAGAGGACCTTGTCAAAAACTTCCCCAGGAGACAAGGAATGTAGAAGAGTGACGCACAAATGACAATATGTGACTCAAATGGACCGATGAAAAAGATGGCCTTCACACATTCGCGGAATGGCTGAGAGTCTTCCAAACAGCATTCTTGCTACAGGCTCCGAGTCCACAAGAAATGACATTATTTTGATGTTTATCAAAAATCATCAATCAAGCAAATGAAGCGGGCGCAGAGAATTTTCTATGCAGACAAATCACTATCACCATTAGGTCTGACAATCAGAAACTCCCTGTCGATCTTGATATGTCTGGAGCCTCAATGTTGAACAAAGTTGGTTGCAGGAGTATGTCTTCAAGTGGAGCTGCAGAATGTCGAGTCAGACAAGGAGATCTTCTTTGGAGGAGTATATGGGGGTGAATGCAGATAATTGTAAGCTGGCACTGAAACACAGATCGCAAGAGCTCTCAAGCAACCAACGAAGAAGAAGCTGACGACAGAAATCATGTCTCATATTAATGATGGTGTTGCTGAAACACGGGGTTCAATCAGTCTCGGTTGACTCACTGACACAGATGTCTTTGTCAACCTCATCTTCCACTTCAACAAAACCTGCAACTACAAAAGCTGTACGTGAAGCTGTGGTAACCGGAAACAAAGAAAACTGTACCAGTCCACCTGTTCGTTGATCAAACTGGACAACGGTTTGCGCGTGTCTGGCCCCAGCCATCATCATGCTCTCAGCGGTTGCGACAGTACCCAGCAAGGTGGAGCTCCAAGCTGTCTGGCCTGAAAGCATCCATGCGATCTCTCCCTACTGGAAGGGTTTGTGTAGAAGAACTGTCACCACAGATAAACAAGCAATGCTGAAAAGTTCCTTGGTCTGGTTTAAAGAAGACAGACTTCTACTTCATGAATATCGATGAGCAGTAACGG
>NW_014577332.1:52353-62851 GCF_000485595.1 Priapulus caudatus | reverse complement strand
CGCGTTGGCGTTTAGAACGATGTGTAGCGAGTGTCACGACGCGTTGGCGTTTAGAACGATGTGTAGCGAGTGCTCACGACGCGTTGGCTTTTAGAACGACGCGTAGCGCGTGTCACGATGCGTTGGCGTTTATAACGGCGCGTTAGCGTTTATAACGATCCGTTCCAACGCATCGTCTTCATGGTGTCTCTGCAGCCGTACAACCATCGCAGCCTGGCGGGGCAGCAGGGCCACGGCAAGCTGGTGCACCTGAAGCGATTCTACGTCGAGAGGCGGACGAAGAACGAGGTGATGATCGAGCGCATCTGTGAGTTCCTGGAGGCGGCTCCTCACCACTACAGTCCCTGCTCCTCCGTCCGCAAGAACATAGTGAGTACCACTGCTGTCGCTGTCACTGCTGCTGCTGCTGCTGTCAGTGCTGTTGTTGTTGCTGCTGGTGTTGCTGCTGCTGCTGCTGTTGTTGTTGCTGCTGTCACTGCTTCTGCTGCTGCTGGTGCTGCCGCTGCTGCTCTGCGCTGTCAGTGCTGTTTGTTGTTGCTGCTGGTGTTGCTGCTGCTGCTGCTGTTGTTGTTGGCTGCTGTCACTGCTTCTGCTGCTGCTGGTGCTGGTGCTTGCCGCTGCTGCTGATGTACAATGTCGCACATCCACTTTGCAGCCCTGTTTTACAGCCTTTTCGAAGGCAGACGGCTACCAAACCTAACACAATGTCGCAGTGTATGATAATGAGTGCAGCAGTTGTTCACCTCGGCAAAGAGCATGTTTTTTAACATGGACCATGAAAGTGTAAATAGCGCGTTATTATGATGTTTAAGAAGTATGTCTGCTCTTTTGAAGGCTGCTCTGCTGTGAAAAAGCGTTGCTGCTGACAGGAATTATAGACGTAGGAATGTGGAAATTCGATATACTAGAGTAGCTCATGGTGGTTTTGTATGCAATTTAATGTCCAGAACTAAACTCTTCATGAATCCACTAATTGAAGGTCCAGGAACAATATTTGGTTCGTAACACATTTCTCCACTGACGGCCGAAATAGCTTTTGGGCCACGCCCTTTTCGAGCGAAGTGCTACCATCCACCGTGGACTGTATCTCACAGAACCGTTGGACTAGGAGTTGCCGCACCACTCAAATGTGCGCAATGGCCACATTATGGGGGGTCAGTAATACATTTTCATATCAAAAGTCAATGGATTTCAGGCATGTTATGCACTACAATTATTCGTAATTGTTCTGTTCCTATTGTTCAATTACTTGATTCCTGAAGAGTCGCAGATAGAGACATGGTACAAGATTGCGCTGCCACAGCTTTGGCTTTGATCCTAAGCGCTGCGGCGGGGATGAGACGCGCAGTTCCGCGGGGATGAGCCTGTATCCTATCCTGAGAGATCTATACACACTCTATTCGCAAGGGATTGGCATCTTTTCGTTTCACCTGTGCAGAGGTGCATGCCTTTGTTCTTCGGGTTTGGCCGACAAACTATAGGCAGATGGGGTACGCTGTTCCTTGAAGATTGCCTGGACATACAAAGGATGTTCCCGGGTATCTACAGATGCTTTACAGATGGTGGATGGTGATGTACACACTCTCCGACAAGGCAGTGCAGTAGGATTTGACATGGCAGCTCAAGAAGTGTTACAATAAACCCGCTAAGGTTGCTGGAGGTATCATTGGATGACTAGAGCAGAAAGAAGGCAGTAGCATTATGGAATCTCCTAAAGCATGAAAAAGATCTTCATGTGGCACAGCTGCTGGAATGGTGTAACTTGGGAGACAAAGATGACAGTGAACTGAGCCTACACCATGAGTTCAATCCAAGTTCTACGAAGATTGGCCATGTTCGTGCGCGAATACGCTTCTGGATTACATAAAATTCCTCAACAAATCCGTTCGGCGCTGGAATCGGACTTCAGAACATCTGCTACTGGAGCTGACATACCGGCAGGCAGGTTGTTGACGGATTACTATCCCTGGAAATTGTTGAGAAGAGTTATCAAGAGTATATTGAGACTGATTTCAGGATAAGAGAGAAGCACCTACATGATAGCAATCCCTACCAACCGCAAGACTGTTTTTAGCTCATCTGACATAGTCAGATTGCAGCTTGTAGAATCGCTATCGTCGTGCGTCCGTCCGTGCGTCCGTTCCGTGCGTCCGTCCGTCCCGGGCGTCAACAGTTGGGCACAAATCTTAACGCTCGACGTACGGTCACGATATTCGGGACGTCGGGGGGATCGTCAAAACGAGTTGGGATGTCGAAGCTGGGGGTCAAGGTCAAAGGTGCAAGAGGTGTAAAAGAAGGGGGAACATTCACTCCTTAACTTAAGGTATAGGAGGAAATGCAGAATTGCGGGCACAAATCTAAACGGCTCGACTTAGGCTGTGTGGAATCGGCTGATAGAATCATGGTAGGAAAAGCCATCACTGTGCCGAAATGAGGTCACAGGTCAAAGGTCAGTGGGCACAGGGCAGATTTTAGACATTTTCTGAGGACATGGTCTGACGGAGCGATTGGAAAACTTTTTTGTTTCAGCGGTGACCTAGCATTTTTATGGCTTTATTGAAAGGACATGAAATGTCCCTTCTGCTGACATGCGAAGAGTAAGTGTCGGATAACCTTTTGACCCTCAAGAGGAGGGTTAAACATGGATTTGTTCACTGTCAACAAAGGACTGAACTGCTTTTGCTATTATTAGAGCCCATACTGTGTTCAATGTGAGGCTACAGTTGCACAGTTTAATTGCAAAGGCAAATGTTTGTTGAACAAGGTTTACGCTCCTTAAATCATATGATTTTCTAAAGCAGTCTGTCTATAGCACCCTGCCATTAGGCCTGAAGGCTGAATGATGAATCAGTGAATGCTCACGAGGCAAAAACACAGGCAGCCCATGGCTGGCACGCTTCTTATCATAATTGTTGCCTGCCAACCTGCAATGCACCTGTTAACTCACAGCTGAGGGCAACTGCCTGAATATACTTACTTGGATTTTAGCCTGTACCTACTGTACGATTTCAGGAACGATGCCATCTTTGATTATTGATTACACTTGCACGCGCCATCTCGCGGCAACTATAGGCCTAGTTTAAATTAGATTTTATTCTCATGTAACTTTGTTAAACGAATAAATAATAACTAGTACCATATTATAATATATAATATTTACTTTTCATCTTGAATCTTAACATATATCATGTAGCTATGGCCGTGGCGTATCCATTTACGCAGTTGTGCGAACATAAGCTGTTACCATAGAAATATAGAGACACTATATATTATGATTTCTATGACTGTTACACTCAGGGGCATAGGAAGAAAGCATTATTAAGGGGGCAGTAAAAGGCATCATCGCTGGGTTTTAATTTTTTTAATATAATTAAGAGAGAGAGAGAAAGTCTAAGATAAAGAGAGAGAGAGTAGTAAATTGAGACGGGGACAGGAAAACGGTGATACGGTGTGTATGCAAGCGGCAAACGGGGTACAATTAGGTCGTGCGAGGATGTTGTGCAAGGGGATGGGAGGTGGGAGGCAGGGGGGGGAGGTCGAAGGTAGGGGAGGGAGATGGGAGGTAAGGGGGAAGTGAGAGGCAAGAGGAGTGAAGTGGGAGGCAGGGGGGAGGGAGGTGGGAGCGCAGTGGGGAGGGAGGTGGGAGAGAAGGACTCCCCCCCCTCTAATTAAACTTGGAGATCCATGCTCATATGTTGAAATCTTTTATAGATAGATAAAAGATAGATAGCTGTGAATCTATGACACAAATTCGAAGTGAAAGGCAAGTATCATTTAATAAAATAAACCAAAATCGCATGGGGGGGAGATAGTGAGCGTGGCCTAACAATGATGTGTACGCAACTGCGTATCTGCATATCTGCGCCTAACAAATGTGTCACTACGCACGACTGAAGTTATAACGTAGCAACAGACCCAGAAATGAGCTCAGCCGCTCTGCGGCTCTTGTTGGTGAATAGTACTTCTACTCCGTCCACAGCGAAGAAATCGATGGCGAAAAAGGATGCTGCAGAAGAAAGATTAGGTACATTGACTATGCTAGATAAAGAGGGTACAGCATGCTAGAACTCCTGAAGTATGAATTGACCAGCAACATCCCAGTTCCTCACTACTTGATGTAAAGATGGCATCAATTGAAGAAGCCGATAAAGCCTCCTTAACCACGGGAACTTGTCAGTCAACTTCGCACAGGAGACAAGGAATGTAAAGAGTGACGCACAAATGACAATAGTGGACTTCATGGGAGCCGATGAAAAAGATGGGCCTTTACACATTCGCGGGAATTGGCTGAGAGTCTTTCCAACAGCATTCTTGCTACAGGCTCCGAGTCCACAAGAATAGACATTTATTTTTTGATGTTTATCAAAAATCATCATAAAGCAAATGGAACGGGCACAGAGAAGTTCTTCAGAACAAATCACTATCACCATTAGGTCTGACAATCAGAAACTCCCTGTCGATCTTGATATGTTCTGGAGCTCAATGTTGAAACAAAGTTCGGTTGCAGGAGTATGTCTTCAAGTGGATGCTGCAGAATGTCGAGTCAGACAAGGAGATCTTCTTTTGGAGGAGTATATGGGGGTGAATGCAGGATATTGTAAGCTGGCACTGAAACACAGATCGCAGAGCTCTCAAGCAACCAAGAAGAAGCTGACGACAGAATCATGTTCCATATTAATGATCGGTGTTGTGAAACACGGGGTTCAATCAGTCTCGGTTGACTCACCTGACACAGATGTCTTTGTCAACCTCATCTTCCACTTCAAGCAAAACTGGCAACTACAAAAGCTGTACGTGAAGCTTGGTAACCGGAAAACAAAGAAAACTGTACGCAGTCCACCTGTTGGTTGATCAACTGGACAACGGTTTGGTGTCGTGTTCCCAGCCATTCATGCTCTCAGCCTAAACGCCAATGTGTCGTGACACGTGCTACGCGTCGTTCTAAACGCCAATGCGTCGTGACACGCGCTACGCGTTGTTCTAAACGCCAATGTGTCGTGACACGCGCTACGCATCGTTCTAAACGCCAATGTGTCGTGACACGCGCTACACATCGTTCTAAACGCCAATGTGTCGTGACACTCGCTACACATCGTTCTAAACGCCAACGCGTCGTGACACGCGCTACGCGTTGTTCTAAACGCCAATGAGTCGTGACACTCGCTACACATCGTTCTAAACGCCAACGCGTCGTGACACGCGCTACGCGTCGTTCTAAACGCCAATGTGTCGTGACACTCGCTACGCGTCGTTCTAAACGCCAATGTGTCGTTCCAAACGCGCACAGCTACTAAAATTAGTATCGATTCGTAATGCAGCGAGCAATGTCCAGTTACGTTAGAAACTAACGCCATATATTTACATAGAGGAGAGGTTCCATCTACGTTCTGACATGAGTAAGTTTGTTCATAATCTCCAAGGATGTATGTTAAAACATTGCATTTTACTCACAGTTCAGTGAGTCATAGTGATGCTCACCTGTTTTGTTATGATACCCATTCTCACCAGAAGCTTTAGGTGGTAGAACATGCTCTTTGGCGACTCGCCAAACACTGTCAGACTGGCTAGGCCGAGGGTAACCTCACCCAAGTAGCGCGACCTTGAAAACACATCACAATAATTTACGACTGGAAAACAACTTCACAACATAAAAACCCCTCTAGTAAGATGGAATCCGCTAACTAAATATCCAAGCAGTAATAAAAGAGATAGTCAGCAATTTTTCTTATGTTATTAGGTAGTCTGCATTGGCTTTATTCCACGAGTGTTTGGTTACTACTCAATAAAGTCACATCTCGACACCTAAGTACTGTGCAACGTTTTTTTCTAATGACCAGTGAGATTTGCCATAATAGATGTCTCTGTTATGATGATGACCAAGAAAGAAGTTAGCCACTCTGTCATGGAAATAAACTGAAGTAAAGTAGTGACATAAACATGTGAATGAATACTGACACCTACCTACCAACGCGCTCCAGGATGCAGTACTGTAGGTCATTTATCTCTAACGCCGGTCGTTGTTCTGGTCCGTAGATGGATAGTTCTCGACATGGCTGACTTGCCACAATCACGAGTCCGTCTCCCCATCTGAAACACGCACAAAAATCATCACCGTAAATTTACCTTCCCTAAAGTCTAGTGCACAAACTCGGATGCGATAATACGTTTCAGACAAACGATATTGAAAATGCTGATATAAGTGAAATGTGATGCTAGATGCAATAACACTTGATCTTCGGAGAAATACATTGGCGCTTACGTGTTCATCGCCTGTGAGAGCGCGACCGGCGGTGATGTACGTATTTCTGCCGTAATGTTGTGCCTCGTTTTGTAGGTCGAACATGATCCCCTGACTCCGTCATTGTTCACTATTGATATTGGATAGATGTCCTTGGGTGGCTCCTACATGAGAAAGGTACAGTTTTTGGGTTGGCATTCTCTCTGCTGTGATGCATCAACTCCACTGTTTGTGATAGCACCATTTTGCTTCGCAATCTTTGGCTTAGTTTATGGCGAAAACAAGTAGTTAATAAGGAAACTAGGGCTGGTTTATTACAGATTATTGACTAAAACTTGGGCAGATCTAGTGTTAATTTTGGACAGATGTTACCAAATTTAGTTGTCACACTCACAGTGCAATGCCGTAACACAAATCTAAATTGAAATAATTAGAAATATGCTCTAATTTCTAAATGATTTTTTAGGGGTTGCTGTCTTTCATTTTTGTCATTTACTGGCAACAGTGTGTGAACTCACTGTTCAATGACAACACGTACCACTTCTACAATGACACCCGCATTCGGGCAGACATTTTGGAAACGGTTGGTCAGCACCAGGGGGTGCCGCAGCTCTACAAGCTCATAGAACTCAACGTCCGTGCTGCGACTTAACCAGCTCCAGATATAGATCTTCGAGTCGTCGTCCAACTTCAGAGGGAAGTCCTGCCGATTGCCAAGGCGCATCCATAGCACACTGACCGTGACACCTACACAATAACACAATTATGCCCAACATGAGTCATTTGCAAGACTGTATCATATGTTCTCCTGCATTAAACTATGAGACAATATACAGTCGAACATGTACTAGCAACCACTTCTATCAGCTGGCCACCTGCTCATAATTGTCACTTTTGATGTAATCACTGTTTCCTGTTAATGGTGTATATACAGGATTACCATATGTATAAAAACATATATATAGTGTATATAAACATATGTAACAAATTACAATATACCCATAGTTTAAAACAAAATATTTACCATCAAGACCTTCCAATGCTATCTCATCCAAGCATGATTCAAGAAAATCCATGATTGAATGTCCAATAAATTAAGCATTCAGCAAGCAACTGTGATCTTCACGATGTAGCACTTGAGTTGTTCTCTAGTATACACGTTGTCATCATACATCTTCTGGGAACTTACTGAATAGTTACCACTGTGAGAATAAATGAAAATACAGTGGACCCCTGAGATACGAATTTAATTCGTTCCACAGATTTGTTCATATAGATTTGTTCAAGAGCGTATAAAGAACTTCTTTATACGCTCTTGATTTGTTCGTACAGATTTGTAGTATCTCAAACCCTATATAGGACGTACAGCAATTTACGTATGGCAAGTGCAATCATGAGAGCACAACCACATTCAATCACGTAGTCACGAGTCACGTACTTAAACTGACTCAGCAAAAGAGCGCGTGCTAGGCCTATGCCCTGATTGGCCGATTCGTAAGACGTTCGTATGTTGAATTTTATTCGTTTGTCGAATACATTACGTTCAACAGGTCGTTCGTATCTTGAAAACTCGTATGTCGAGCCGTTCGTATCTCGGGGGTCCACTGTACATAAATTACTACTTCCTATCATTCATAATAACACTATTTTTGTTAGCCAGTGCTACCTATTAAAAGCATAGTTTTTACGGTAGGATAGCTCTATTTCCTGCAGTGTGCAATGACACCATATAGTATTCAATACACCTGCTACACAGAGTAATGGTGCTGTTTTTTATTTTAATTAAAACCTACCGAACACTTTCACTAACCCTAACCATACCCCGAACCCTAGCCTAACCAGGTGTGACACTACCATGTGACCGTACGTCGAGCGGTTAAGATTTGTGCCCAACTGTTGACGGACGGACGGACGGACGGACGCACGCACGCACGCACGCACGCACGATCATGCGATTCTACAAGCTGCATCTGACTACGTCAGATGAGCTAAAAATGCATGTACATGATTTATACTAGAGCAGCAGTAGTGTGTTACATCATCCACACAACCTACCTAACAAACTTGGTGTGGCAACCTCTAACAAACTCAATTTCTTATAGAGGTGGCAGGACTTCAATGGTAAAATATTGAAGTAAAAATATATTATGTATAAATTTTGCAAGTATTTTTAAGCAATTGTCAATAACTTCACACATACATGCATAGATACAATAATGTAACCCAACAAGAGTAGTAACCAAACCTAATCTTGTTGGATTACATAATTGTATCTAGTACATGCATAAAGTGTGATTTTTTGTCATCAATGATGGCATCAATTATGCTGCCAGATATGATTTTAGGGGATGTGCACAAATTTTTGCATGGGTGTGAAGTTTCTTCGGAAAATGACTAATATATAACACATTTTACTCCCCCCACCTATTTTACTCTACAATTCAATTAAAGCCCTGTCACTTCTCACTCACAGTCAGTGCAGGAAACGTGGCATAGGTGGAATGTGGAGTTGCATAGTCGATACGGTAGGCTGTGTGTTAGCTCTAGTACTATTGGTAGTATCTAGTACTATATTACTATATAGCCCGCGTACAGTTGCCGCAAGGCTATAGAACATTCTTTTACGAATGCTCGGCACCAACTTATTCACGGTTACTCGTAGCTATAAAACGTCTGTGGTAGGCAATTAATGCCTCTTATCTGAAATGAATGTCTTAAGTTATATCAGCTACTAAAATTTAACCTCTAACTATCGTTGAAATGGTCTACTTGCGGTATTTCTTGTGAACGAACATTATTTACGAACTTCAAACGGCCATTTTTGGTGGCGCCAGTCAGCGGGAACCATGCATGAATTTCCGCACGTGGAGGGGTGGGCGGGTTGTGTTGGTTGTGGACAAAACCGCAGGACATAAATGCTAACTGAAATCGCGTGAAATACGCGAGCCGTGAAATCGTGACAAATGGTCAAAACAAGGTGAGGTTGCTGGGTGAAAGGACGTATTGTCGCACCTTTGCGACAACAAATGGCCCCTTTCTTGCTCAAAATTAGTTGACAACACCTTCAAGATGACCTCTGTCAATTTTTAAGACTGTACCCCCACATTAACCAAACTCACGACATGGGTGTGTAAACGCTACTTTGAGCACTAGTAGTACTACTACTATAGTACTAGTAATAGAATGTTCTATAGTCCTGCGGGCTGCGGCAACTGTACGCGGACTATAGTACTATAGCTAGCTGTGTGTATGATGTAGCACACTACCCCGTACTAGTAGTATAGTATAAAGGTTAGTATAGTGCTCAAGGGGTCGTTGTCGTAACAGGTACTACAGATATGTGCCCGAGGTACATATATGTATACACAGAGATTGATGAAAAAACGCACTATTTTATTGAAAATTACCATATTTACTTATAAAACATCCAAGAGATGGCGCTGTGGCATGTAAACATTGGCTGTGAATTAATTATTTGTGTACCTCATTTTGGGCCGAGTTCAGTCATTTTTAGGGCATTTCGGTGGAATTTTTTTTGACATTTCAGCTTCGGACTGCTTCTTCCGGTGAAATTTGATGTTCTCATCGCGCCTTTCGGTGTTTTTTAGGTGCCTTTCGGTGCCTTCCGGTGCCTTCCGGTGCCTTACGGTGCCTTTCGGTGCCTTTCGGTAATTAGACAGACCGATATGGCGGCGCCCTCTTAGATTGTATGTAACGATATCGCAAAAGATAAAATATGAATGTGACCATTTCTATAGTTTCTAAGTCAATATGTGTTTCATTAATTAGCGTGTGGTTAATGTGTTTAGTCACCTGTATTAGTTAACTTTCAGCAAAATCCCAAATGGTGCTATATGAAACTAGTTTTATGTTCACGTTCGTCAGCGGTCAGACTCAGTTCTTGGCAAGCTTTGCCATACTCGTAGTTAGTAGTAGTAGTAGTAGTACTATAGCCCGCGTACATTGACTGCGCAGGCCTGCAGCAGTCAATGTAGGCGGGCTATAGTACTAGAGCTAGCTTTGCCAAAGTAGTGGCAAGTTCATCAATGTTGATCCTACTGCAACTATATTTATTAACAAGAAGCGAATGCAACTACTAACGCACGAAGGGTCGTTGTCGTAACAGGTACTACAGATATGTACCCGAGGTAGTTTTAGGTTGTTTAGTATTATGTTTATATTTTTATATGAGGTATGTTTAGGGTTAGGGTTAGTGTTAGGGTTAGGGTACACTTCTGTAGTACAAGTCTGGTACACGTT
>NW_014577332.1:45409-52343 GCF_000485595.1 Priapulus caudatus | reverse complement strand
CCCCTCTGTTGCATCTAGCACAGATGATGCTCTCCTCCCGGCGAAAAAAAAAAATTTCTTGACACTACGGAGCTCATACGTTTATGCCAAGATAGCGGAAAGCAGGTTGAGCCGTGCATTCCAAGTGTGACCTAAAGAGAATGTCGCATTCCGTGTTGAGAATACCGCAAACATTCGTAGACGGGAGCAGGGCTTGAAGAGCCACTTTCCTGATGACTGTGGGGCATGGAGTTCAGTACGTGGCTCTTCACCAACATCACTATACTGGAAAAAGGATGGGCACCAGATTTACATCGTAAAGAAGGCCGGCCAGTATTGCTATTATAAGAGGAGTAATGGACAAAAAGTTTATCCGATCATTACCCCACAACCGCCATCAAATGAAATCCTACAACTACACCGATACTACACGACATTAAAGTCCTGCTCAAGCTACAGGAGGCGCGTGTCCTGGGTGGAGCATGAGGGGCCGTCGAGGAACATCGCCATTGTCGAGTATATTGGGAAGTTTCCCGGCAGATCCCTCATGCAATGCTGCAGATCTAGGGGCAGAAAATTACGTCCGGACAAGTCCCAAGACACTTAGGAAAATTGCAGACGCGGTAATAGACAAGCAGCCAAGCCAGGTCTACAATCAGATGCTTTTCGAACGTTCATTTCGCGCCCAACCACGCGACGCACGACAGGTTCGAATCAAAAATATATATCAAAAAAAGCAAAAAAAAATCTCTTGGGTTGCGACACTCCAGCAACTTTGCAGACCAAGTGCAAGAGGTAATAAATATGGTTCAGACTCACCCATTTGTTCAGGGCCCCACATACAGGTGAAAGATACTGTGCCTTCCGTAATCTTATATGATGATACCACACTGACTCATACGAGTCACATGTGCTGTGTGCGCAATCCGCCCTCGATATTAGGAATTGATCGGACCTTTAATCTTGGTGATGTTTTCTTAACAGCGACTTCCTACAAACACCAAGCAGTCATACGAAAGACCACTAAGGAGCCTACTATAGTCTTCGGACCGATGTTTCTTTTAAATCACGGTTTAACCCTTCTCCTTCATGTAAATTTGTTCCATCGCAATTTACGGTTCATTTTTCAATCACGTAGCGCAATCTATGTTAGTGTTGTCGACGACACTGCATACATTAATCTCCAATACATAATGAACTATCAGCACTGATCTGAAAAAAAGTTCTTGTGTACTTGACGGGTTCTGGATTAATGTTTATGGTAGGCCTTTTAGAACTCTCTCGATCTGTAACCCTAGTAAAGAGTGTTGTGCTCTTTTCCTCTCGAACGGTAAACTCATAAAAACATCGTCCCTGTGTGATTACTAACATCACTCTTGAATGATATAACACTAAAAACACAACTGTACAGCCGCAAAGTTATTAATCTATACTTGATATATTCGCTCGAGATTTCCCACCAAACCCTAGAAATGCTCAGAGGTTATAAAGATGTGGGTCACTTCCGATTGCCTTAGGTGGCATTGTAAACTATTGTACAGATTTGCAAGCTGTTAATTAACATTATGTGCTGCCAATTTTCAGGGGCGCACCGTTTCCTATGCTCAGACTGTGACTCGCGACCAGAAATTATTTCTCCGAGGGCAATATAAATTTAACACCAGTCGCTGGTCATAGAATTAATTTTCTAATTGCGTCAGCTTTTATTGCCTCAATAGTACCAAGATTTGACATATTGATCTCAACCAACTCAACCAAGATATTTCATGGTTGCTTGCCTATGTGCCCTTCTGTTATGTATTTTGAGGGTTGCGGAGATGTTACAGATTACTCGATGTGAACCTGTTAGGGAGAAAAAGCCAAACTTAAAAGTGGTGCTCGATGATTGCATTTAAACAATGTTTCCAAATTATTTTTAAAGTGTGATTTGAAATATAATTCCTCAAACATTCATCGTGTCCCCACACACGAGGTTAAGTAGCCCATATATAATAGATCGCGGGATTCGGACTCAAGGCCTCAGACTACTCAGCCGCTGAACATAAACACAGGCCCTTACTGCCACCATTTCCCAGTTTGACGGTGGTTCACCACTCATTGGACAAATAATAACTCGGAAATCCAGCAAATCACATTTTTAAGCAGCCACAAATTGGCGAAACATTGTTTCACTTCCCGATTCTGGATTGAAAAATTGTCGATATATAGATGGGCAGAAGTCTTTGGAATCATTTACGGAATTTATTGACAGCCGCATGAGCGCAGGAATGGAATAGCACAGTACACAAATGGTTTGCATTAGTAAACACAAACAAATTACAAATGAGAAGGCCCAAATTTTATTAGAAACAATGACGGGATGCGCCGCAGTCACCATTAAGTGAGTACAGACCCAAGTGAATGTAAATAAGATGGTTTCACAAAATTGTATTACGAATGTCCACTTGGAATGCACGGCTCAACCTGCTTTCCGCTATCTTGGCATAAACGTATGAGCTCCGTAGTGTCAAGAAAAATTTTGTTCATTAGAGCTTCTCCAAATTGCACCACAGGTGCCGGACTCTTGTGCCGGCTGCTGGCCGGGAGGAGAGCATCATCTGTGCTAGATGCAACAGAGGGGGACGCCCTTCCAGGTGATAGCTGGGCTGGTGTAGAACCTGGGCTCTCGACTGCACTCCATGTCGGTGGTAGCTCGGTTGGCCGTTCAGGCTCAAAGAGGGTAGCCATCGTGCTAGATGCAACAGAGGGGGACGCCCTTCCAGGTGATAGCTGGGCTGGTGTAGAACCAGGGCTCTCGACTACACTCCATGTCTGTGGTAGCTCGGTTGGCCGTTCAGGTTCAGAGAGGGTAGCCATCGAGCTAGATGCAACAGAGGGGGACGCTCTTCCAGGTGATAGCTGCGCTGGTGTAGAACCTGGGTTCTCGACTGCACTCCATGTCTGTGGTAGCTCGGTTGGCCGTTCAGGTTTAGAGAGGGTAGCCATCGTGCTAGATGCCACAGAGGGGGACGCGCTTCCATGTGATAGCTGGGCTGGTGTAGAACCTGGGCTCTCGACTGCACTCCATGTCGGTGGTAGCTCGGTTGGCCGTTCAGGTTTAGAGAGGGTAGCCATCGTGCTAGATGCCACAGAGGGGGACGCGCTTCCATGTGATAGCTGGGCGGGTGAGGAATCTGAACTCTCAATTGCAATCCAGGTCTGTTCAGTTGCCCTCTTCACTTTTGCTGCTAGCCAGATAAAATGGTTTGGTCTAAAATCAGTTCCTTTTTTTGGTGTAGTAAGCTGTGACCACATAAGGCAGCATGCCGACTGGCTTCCTGCGTGGACGCCACGCCCTACAATCTTTCTCGTGAACGCCGCGGCAAGGTATGAATTAATGCTAGTGCACGGAAAGTATGTTTGTAAAACAATCCCAAGCACGGCACTTGCCGCAAACAGGTGAATTGTTTCTGAGTATTCACCTGTACGTGCTACGGCACCCAGAACATCGCTGTAAGGCAGTATTACAATACGTATGTCTGCCACCACCATTTCGAGACACTCCTTCCTTGTTTCGTCATATAAGTGGCGATTTTTGGCGATTTCTATAGCCACTCGCAATCGCAGATGCATGTGGTGTTCTTCTGCACCGTATAATGCCAGCGACAATGCCCTGTACATACAATTTCCGTCGCCGGTGACAGCGCGAGGGGTGTGGGTTTGTAAAATCACTGGACTCAGTAACCTCAAAATCTTTACTGCTGTTGTATCCTCCCGGCCAGAAGTTTCACCGCCATTCGATCTGCTTGCAGGAAGTCTCACGCCGTAGACATCAAGGAGCATCTCCTCGTTGTGGGCGACCTTCGATACCGTAGACAGCTTGTACATGGCAACTTCAATTCTGCAATGCAATATGGGCAAACCTGTTACATATAGACATTATATTTTTCTTTGTCGAACGAACACATCTGCAATGCACTACGACTAGGCAATGTTAATTTGAGCCGTGCGTTTTAAGAAGAACCAATGGGGGCAGATGGTTAGGGAGTGCAGAACTCTCCTCCGTGACCTGTGTGACTATTTATCTACCCCTATGACGTCTACCTGGCCATGCTATGCTAGGCGTCGTAATATATCTCCGCTGAACGCCAGAAAGCTGGGCGTTGGTAAATTGGTCTCGGGTAAATTCAGTACACGAAACAAGCCGTATATAAACAGCAAATGAGAAGTTGGAAATAGAGCAGGTGTCATGTGCGGTTAGCTGTTCAGCTGGGTATGGTAAATATATAATGTATAGGATACAAGGAAGAGGAGGTAGAAGAGATTCAGTACCCAAGGAATCATCTTTGCACTCATTCAAAACATGTCACTCCACACACGGTATGTCTTACAGAACAGATTTTCCCAACCACTATTACGTCCTGCTTCCATCTCGCTCCTTTTTAACATTCCCCCCCCCACGTTATTTCTCCCACCTGCTATACTATCTTCGTCAGCTTCCACAATCTGTACACCTTCTCTACCACCTTTCTCCTCTTTCACCGCCTCCAAACTCCTTCCCCGCGGCTTAATTCCCTTCTCTCGCCGTTTCCTTTTTTCATATTTTCCCTCTCCATCTACTTCTTCTTCTCTCTTCTCGCATCTTCCTAATCCCATGTCATTTTCTACCCTTCCTTGTCGATTGCCACCCCCTGCTTTCTCTAGCTGGGCATGGCAAGCTCGCATTTTGGATGACCTAACCAAACTTCGTATTCGGTCGTTGTGCATGCGATCTATGATAATTATATATGTTATATTATAAATGACATTGGTAATCGGTATTGTATTATATGTTCATAATATACGCAACACCGTGCATGAATCAGTTTATTGTTTAA
Organism: Priapulus caudatus; assembly: GCF_000485595.1. Lineage (NCBI taxonomy): Eukaryota > Metazoa > Priapulida > Priapulimorpha > Priapulimorphida > Priapulidae > Priapulus > Priapulus caudatus. Next base: position 47,508 of record NW_014577332.1, on the reverse strand, counting down.
GCAATATGCAATCATGAGTGCCGAAGAGCACTCCATGTGACGTCTTTGCGCCCATTAGGTCAAGTGTCGTTGTTACATTAATGATCAGGGCCGACACGCGCACACATTTCCGCTGCCTTTGTGTAGCATAGTTGGTAGGCAATTGGCCGTCTTTGTTCTTCTTTACGAGAAGAAATCACTAAACGAAACCGGGCGTCTTGATCATCTATGTCGCGAGAAAATGCATGGGGAATTCAGATATATATTGTTTGATTCGACTGACAAAATGTTTAATCACACACACACGCACGTGCACACGTACACGCACGCACACGCACACACGCACGTGCACGCGGACACGCAGGCGCACAGGCACACGCACACGCACACGCACACGCACACGCACACGCACACGCGCACACTCAGGCGCGCCTGGACGCGCACACACAGACATACGCACATGAATGGGAATTTGTGCGGTGGCGCAGTGCAAACAGCAGGGATTGACTAGCTGCCGTTGCGTATCAACGCAGTGATCTCGTTGGTGACAGCGATGACATATGGCCACACTCACCGTCATGCGAAAGGAATAAGTGCATGTTCGCTTAGGGAAACACTCGGCTATCTTAGGTCCCATAAGGATAAACTTTCACATGGATTAACTGCATTTGAAAGCTATAGTGGGTCGACGGCTTTCAAAAATACTCGAAAAATGTGGGTTCCTTGCCGGGTCGCACTAGCTAGCAATATTGAGGGGGGTACAAGGGGCAGAGGTACGGGAGAAGGGGGGACGGGAGACGGGAGAGGATGGGGCGGGAGACGGGAGAAAAGGGGACGGGGAGAGGGAGGGGAAGGAGTGGGAGTAGGGAGGCCAGTGGGCGGGAGGATTGAGAAAAAGAGAGAGAGAGAGAGAGAGAGAGAGACAGAGAGAGATTTAGCAAGCGAGTTCAGTTACTATATGGTGTAGTAAGAGTACCAAATTTGGGCATGTGACATCATTATCAGCGCTCCAAGCGGTGACGGAAACCGATAGCCGAATGCTTAGAGGCGTGTAGGTGCTGACTGATGTGGATTCGAGGCGCTGTGATGCCTGTGGGAGGGGAGGTTTAGGAGCCAATATCTCAGCCTAGGAGTATCGTATTGACAGCGGTTGGTCTTGTTTAGATAGCAAAGAATTCTGCTTAATGCAGTACCATAAAATTATTCTAGACTCGCAGGCAAAGTAGAATAATCATGTCTTGAAATAGCACTATTTTCCCGTTTTCCGTTTGTACACTCTAGTATTATTAGCTCTTGATATCATATATATATATTATATATATATATATTTAATATATATATAATGATATCAAGAGCGTATAAAGAAGGCCTTCTTAATACGCTTCTTGATGATATCTATATATCATAATAGTTATTCTTCACATCATTTCTGTTGAGTGTGGGTCATATACTGTCGTATTTCTAGGCACTGTTCGTTCTTGTTTTGCCGCGTATTTAAGCTATTCAGCCTTGGCTGGCGGTTCGGCCCGTTTACATTATGTTTAGTCATGTGACTCGCGGGTTTCCTTGTCGCGGTATAAAAGCGTCTGTTGTGCGTGGCACGGGGCCTTTTGCTGCTTGAGCCGTATTTATACGTTCGCGTGCGCTCGCGCATTTCTTCCACGATGCACCATACATTTTTACTGTTACGTTCCGCGTGCGTGATAATCAATACTGGAGATATCAATTTGGAGATATCAAAAAGATGCCGAGTTGAGTATTGATTATCACGCACGGAACGTAAACTATATATATATATATATTATATATATATTATGAGCAGTATTTTAGCATTTTAGCTATGAAATATGAATCAATTTGGAGATATCAATTTGGAGATATCAAAAAGATGCCGAGTTGAGTATTGATTATCACGCACGGAACGTAACATATATATACATATAAAAAGAAAAAAATATATATATATTAGTATATACCTATATATGATGTAGCGAGCTATTTTCAGCAGTTTTAGCTATGAAATAAGTTTGAATATGTGCGGAAGAAACGATTAATACACAAATTATATATAATATATATATATTATAATATTTTATGTTGTATTAATTTACATATATAAT
>NW_014577332.1:36607-44483 GCF_000485595.1 Priapulus caudatus | reverse complement strand
ATGAGCAGTAATAGTAGGTTTAGCGTGACAGTAGGCCACTACCAAAAATTCGTATACTCTCCACGGACGTTGTTTTGTTGCTCGCTGCCCTTTAGGGTTGTGAGGTACTAACACTATGCTTGTGTGCATATCCATAGCGCTCAACCGTCTGTTCCTCTATATTTAAGATATAAAGTAACAGTAAGATATGTAGCGTAATATATGTAATCTTACGTAGATAGATACATGTGAAGTAATGCCTTTAGCAGTTTATGCGGTCAATGTGTACATTTTAGAGTATTATAATCTTACTATAAATTGGGGAATTTATGTCTGTGTGTGTGTGTGTCCGGCTATACGTTTCCGCACCGCTCAACGGATCCTCTCCAAACTTGGTAGGAACATACTACACATCATGACACGTTGCATAGGCTATTTTTTTCTTCACAGTTTCATTTTCCCATGTCACTTTCAAAACCATTTAGAAATTGTGGGAAATTCGCACCTAGCCCAGCTCAAGGATTTGCATCTCGACTAGCCCATGCAAGGACCCACAAGCAGCGGTGTGCCCTGGCGAATCCACTGCAAGGTTTCGTGCAAATCTACTGTATTGCCTGTGTTTGCGGTTTGTAAGTCTACAGCAGCGACGTAAGTCGGCCAGTGGCGTAGGAATGAAACCAAAATAAAAAGTTTTTTTTAATAAATATATAAACATACACGGCGTGGTAGGTCTACGGCAGTGGCACGGCACGTGTCTAGTATCCTTTAATACAGTAAAGACGCGCGTGTTAAGAACATAGATTTTTCCAATTAGCCTCAACATGTGTTCGTATATAGAATGGTGGCTTACTAAAAATTAGTGACTCAAAAGTTCTTAAATAGGTTCTACATTGTTTTACTTTTAATATATATACTCGACTTGAAACGTCCGCTCTAAGCGCGGGCTTAAGTAGACTTGGATGGCATGTGTTACAGTACAGTAGTGTTATGTGTAAGGTGTTAATATGGAAGTTAGTTGTTGCACATGTTGTTTTATTTATGGTTGAGATAATATTATTGATCATAATATTATAGTTATATAATATCTAATTATATATATTATTATATATTATATAGTATGATAGACTTGTTTATGTTGAGCATTGGCATTGGCATAGGCATTGGATTGTTATCTGCATCGATATTGGTGAGTCTGTCTTTTTTTATTTTACCTGTGTTCTTTTTAAAGTCTTTTATCATATGCATCGGAAAATGTAAGAACCTACTTAAAAATCTTAAGCTAAAACAGTGTTCTTATGTAATGGGTCTCAATGGGAAATTTTAGCCACACATTCCTTAAATCTATGCTCTTAGTACGCGGGTTTTACTGTAATGCATTTTGCGAGTTACACATTAAACATACAATGTGCGCATATATGCGTTCTACTGAAGATGGCGCGAGATGTCATATTTCGACGTAAAAGGGATAGCATCCACTCTGCGCGCGAACTCGTGTTATTGCACACCAGTTTGCCGATGTAAATGTATTTATCCCGTACAATGTATTTCTCCATTGATTGTACTTTTTCGAATGCTAGGGTTTCTTTCACTTTTTGTCTACTACTTGCTATTAACTTAATTAAGAAAACATTGCCGGCTCCATCATGACGGGCATTAGCCCTGCTAGGAAAGATAATGGGAGATAAGGGCATAGGCGATGCCCCCGAAAGTCTGCTATGATAAACGAAATGCCGTTTATTCATAAAGTTATGGCGGAAAAACCGAACTTTCACGAAGCAACCTTAGAGGCGTGTAGGTTGCTGACTGATGTGGATTCGAGGCGCTGTGATGCCTGTGGGAGGGGAGGTTTAGGAGCCAATATCTCAGCCTAGGAGTATCGTATTGACAAGCGGTTGGTCTTGTTTTAGAGAGCAAAGAATTCTGCTTAATGCAGTACCATAAAATTATTCTAGACTCGCAGGCAAAGTAGAATAATCATGTAGTGAAATAGCACTATTTTCCCGTTTTTCCGTTGTACACTCTAGGTATTATTAGCTCTTGATGATATGATAAGATATTACTAGTCAATGTAGTCATGTTTCGTACCAACCTTAGGCTTTACATTTACCTATAGACACATAGAATGTACAATGAAACGATGTCGAATAGCATGTCGACCCCAGTGTAACACAAATGTATGGAACACACTAGCTGTCATTCGCTGAACTTATAAACTTTCGCACGAAGAACATACATGCTAGAGTTTGTGAAGCACACAAATTATCGTACACGGAACACACAAACAATCACAGGGGGAACACATGAACTCTATTACACGAAACGCAAGAACTTGTATGGGCTGAATATACAAACTGTGCTACACGGAACACACGAACTGTCGTGCATGGAACACACAAACTGTCGTGGGCGGAACATATGTACTGTCATGCATGAACCACACACAAATTATGGCACACGGAACACACACCATCGTGAGACACACAAACGCTGCCTAGACCGTCGTTGTTCCTCGCTGAAACACCTCACGGTGTGTTCGTTCGTTCTCGGCGCTCAGGTTCGCGATCGCCTCTCGCATCACCTGGTGAATGATTTCCTGTGCAAATTTGTTCGTTTCATCGGTCCTACTGAAGCCATATGTAGGCTTCACCGAGGATACGTCAGCAACAGTAGCATTAGTAACTGCAGCAGTATCATCACCATCAGCAGCAGCAGCAGCAGCATCACCAGCAACAGCAGCAGCAGCAACAGCAACAGAAGCAGCAGCAACATCACCACCACGAGCAGCAGCAGCAGCATCACCAGCAGCTTCCCGCCTGACCTCACCGGGCTTTACGTAGCCATGGGAAACCCCCGAGCAGAGCTGAGCATCTCCGGTGGCAGCTATTTCCGCGACAACATCTGAGCTGATCGTCGTCGCGGCAACGGAATGCTGAGATGGATGCGTGGCTTCGTTCGCCTCGACACTGCTCCCAGCCTTGTGCGGCATCGCAGCGCCTCCGTCACGCCGCGAATCGTCAATAGATGAAGCCACCATCTCTGCCGTCGTCTCACCGGTGCACTCTGGGGAGCGGAATGCGTCACGGTCGCCCGGAGTGCGCGCCGCTGCGACGCCATAGAACTCCTCACTAGAGGGCGTGCTGTCGGCGGTCTGCGAGGAGCAAAACAAGCGTAGCCTGCTGAACAATCCCGTGCCGTGTCGCCGCGCAGCCAGTTGCGTAGGCCGCCGCAAAAGGCCTAGAAAAACCAGAAGCGAGACGGTAGGGGGATGTTGCACACGAGAGGACGCGTACGCGCGAGCGCGAATTCAAAAGATCTGCTGAAAGCAATTACGAAACCGTGTACGTATAAGGTCAAACCATCACCTTAGCATTAATACGTTGATCGACTGGTCGGTCAGTTAGTCGGTAGGTCTATCACTTGACCGGTGAGTCTGCCTATTGCTCGGTCAGTCGATTGGGCAGTCGGTCTGCCCATCGGTCGGTCGGGTGGGCGGTCGATCGGTCAGTCAGTCGGTTGGTCAGTAGGTCTATCACTTGACCGGTGAGTCCGCCTATTGCTCGGTCAGTCGATCGGGCGGTCGGTCGGTCGGGGTCGGGCGGGCGTTCGGGTGGTCGGTCGGTCGGGCGGGCAGTCAGTCGGGCGGGCGGTCAGACGGTCAGTCGGGTAGGCAGTCTGCGTGAACCTGCTGAATTACACCTGGCTGTTTATTTAGCTGCAGATGATAACAAGTGCCGCATAGCCACAGTGCTCATCTGAGGTCTGCTGCTCTACTGTACTGCCCTTCACCATGGCACAGGGCTTACATTTCCCATATTTAGGGCCTGTGGTGCCGCGAAGGGCAGCACAGAAAGAGCCAAACAGATAAGGTAGAGATAAATAATGGTGTCACGAGACATAGGCGCATGGACCTAGCGGGTTTAGGGGTAGAGAGGGGGAGCTATGACCTTGTTAACAATTAAAGGAAGGGGAATAGCGATACAAAGGTTTCTGCTCATACATACAGACATGTAGAGTACAGCTATGAGCAATGCTGCTGTGCTAAAAAATTACTCAGCTTTGAGTAATAAATTCAGTGAACACATCTGCATTGCATAAACAGGACTTTGACTGGGTGCTATTAAATATACAGACTGCTTTAGAAAATAATATGATTTAAGGAGCGTAAACCTCGTTCAACAAACTTTTGCCTTTGCAACTGAACTGTGCAAATGTAGCATTTCACATCCACACAGGTATGGGCTCTAATAGTAAAAGCAGTTCAGTCCTTTGGTAACAGTCAACAAATCAATGTTTAACTCTCCTCTTGAGGGTCAAAAGGTCACCAGACAGCTACTCTTCACACATCAGCGAAGAGCACATTTCATGGTCCTTTCAATAAAGCCATAAAAAATGGTAGGTCCCCGCTTAAACAAAAATGTTTTTCACATGGTCTGTCAGACCATGTCCTTAGCAAATGTCTACAATCTGCCCTTTGTCCCACTGCCCTTTGACCTGTGACCTCCACTTTTGGCACAGTGATGGGTTTTCCCACCATGACGTTATGTACCGATTATCAAGAGCATACATAGGTCAAGCCGTTTAGATTTGTACCACAATTCCGCATTTCCTCCCTATACCTTAAGTTAAGGGGGGAATCTTCGCCCTTCCTTTAAACATCCTAACCTTCGACCCTTGACCCCCCAGATTCGAGATCCCAATGTGTTTTAGGATTACCCCCCTACGTCCCGAATTTCGAAACCGTGCATCAAGCCGTTAGCAAACTTGTGCACAACTGCTGACGGACGGACGGACGGACAGACGCTCATGCCATTGTACAAGCTCCATCTTGACTATGTCAGAACTAATGCGGCATTCTTTGCAAGTTTTCCCCAACCTTGTGTAGAACACGCGTCCTCTCTGCCGTACGATCGTAGGTAGCATCCACGAAATCCACGTGCCTCTGTTAGGAAGCTCATTCACGAAACTCATTATTACCTGCGTGATGCACAGGCTATGCACCTACATAGCGGGTAGGCTTCGTATTTCTGCTGGCGGTGGGCGACAGCAGAAGCAACACTTATCAAACATGTATGCAAAAATCATGATCCACGACTTTCTGCATTTACGAGACAGAAGTGTAGTAAGCAGTGCGCGCCCTTTTGTCGAGGACTAAAACTGCTGATAGAGTTTTCAATGAACTCTCGGCTCTACGTTGTGGGTTTCGTCATTCCAGCGTACACGATCGAGGGCCGTGTTACTGCTAGCCTGCTCTCTCTCTCTCTCTCTCTCTCGCTTTATTACCTCCGCGCAACGGACTTGCAGGGAAGTAATGTAATCGGTCTCGTGTGTGTTCGTGTGTGTGTTCGTGTGTGTGTAGCGTTGGCGCGATCGATTCAGCACCAGCTCGCCTTAGGGCGTCCAGTCAGCAGCAGCTCGCCTTAGGGCGTGCAGTCAGCAGCAGCCAGCAGCGAGCCAGCTGTTATACACATGTACACATGTTACACGCTCGCGGAGGTATGCACTCTCTTTGAGTGCCCTCTGTCTAGTTAATATACATATATATATATATATAGATAAAGTTATACGGACACGGTTGTACTTTTGCCTCTGTTTATTGCATACAGAGCTGTTTCGTATGGAGCGAAGGCTCCATACTCATCAGTGCCTAATACAGAGTGATCTATTTAGAACATCCCGAGCAGTATAAAAAACATCATGCATAATGTGTTCTATTGTTCGTATTCATGCGTGCGCGTTCTAATGAAATACTAATTAGAGCACCATTGTCGGTGACTGCTGCGCGCTGGTGCTAAACTGAATTCATTGTAAGAGTTCACTTATCGTTGAGTGTGGAGCATTCGCTCCATACGAAACAGCTCTGTATGCAATAAACAGAGGCAAAGGTACAACCGTGTCCGTATAACTTTATCTATATTTGCTCTACTCATGGTAGTATTGAGCACTCTCGACACACGAGTTCATAAACAACCATTGGAATCTATATATATATATATAAACACACGCATAGAACACTGACTGTGTCTCTCCATGTTCGTAAGTAGCCACCCACAGGCCATCTACTAGCCAATATGCCGTCTCTGCATTTGGGAGCGTGACGATAGACGAAAGTAGTTTGAAAGTGGGAAACAGAACAAAAATTTTAATTGACAATAATTCTCATCGTACAATACTCGTCTGCAAAATCAGTCTTAAACAAGGTACAAAGATTTTAATGCGAAACAAAGGCAGAATGGAGCCTAATTTATTAAAAATAAACATTCAAAATGAGTAATATCATCAGTACTTTGGAAAAATATAAATACTTTTCCAACCAAGGTCAACGTCGTGGGATATAAGTTCATACGTAAAGGAGCAGCAAATTACAGGAATGCATATTTTACAGTCATGTCTAACAAATAATAACCGCCAATGAATAGTACGAATATTTTGTAGAATGCTATTCTGGCAGGTCTCACAGATGGAGAACTGGCAACAACACTCAATAATTGGCAATTGCCATCACATTTACCTACGTCTTGCAACCGTTACGGGTGCAACGCGGCTGTGGGCACGATCTTCCGACTAAATAGAATTAGATCACATATATAATAATATTACCACATTATCACTACCCTTACAATCGTAATTAGGGCAGCCAATGTTCCGACTAGATAACCCTCCTACTACCTACCGCGAACAACACATATACGATTATGACGTTGTTATAAAATCTCATCAGACGATAACAAATGTGTGTGAATCAGACAAGTGGGAATCTCTACTACAGAAACAGCCACGTCTCGCATGCTTTACCGAGCAGCGGCCCATGGCAATGTTCAGAAACCATGTTTAGGAAGTGTCTCCAGACGGTTTGGGAAGGCAATGGTTTTTTTTCTTCATTCATCTTGCTTCCTCTCCTTGTTCGCACGCGGCAGCCCCAGCCGTTATAATTCGGTATAAGGCATTGCTATCAATGATATAAACAGACAGGAAATTCGCAATCAGCATGGAAAATCGGAAGGGACGAGAAAAAAACACAGCTGCAAGCCGGCATTCTGCATATCGGCACGCCATCTTGACGTATCTCGCGACGTGTGCCATCAGACACGCCTCACACGGCGACCGATCCTCAACAGAATCAACAGAATTGAAATACGACGCATGCTCTCGTGGATCAGTCGTGATCCACGAGAGCATGCGTCGTATTTTAATTCTTTGGGAGGGACGTTATCACCTTGGGTCTGAGCAGGAATTTAAAGGGAACACGACAAACTGGAGGAGTGACAGCTAGGCAACTGTGGCACGCAAGGAGGGCAACCATAACGAGTAAGAAAGGCAACCATGACAAGTAAGAAGGGCAACCATGACAAATAAGGAGAGCAACCATTACAACTAAGGAGGGCAACCATGACAAGTAAGGAGGACAACCATGACAAGTAAGGAGGACAACCACGACAAGTAAGGAGAGCAACCATGACAAGTAAGGAGAGCAACCATGACAAGTAAGGAGGACAACCATGACAAGTAAGGAGGACAACCATGACAAGTAAGGAGAGCAACCACGACAAGTAAGGAGAGCAACCATGACAAGTAAGGAGGGCAACCATGACAAGTAAGGAGGGCAACCACGACAAGTAAGGAGGGCAACCATGACAAGTAAGGAGGACAACCATGACAAGTAAGGAGGTCAACCATGACAAGTAAGGAGGGCAACCATGACAAGTAAGGAGGTCAACCACGACAAGTAAGGAGGACAACCACGACAAGTAAGGAGAACAACCACAACAAGTAAGGAGGGCAACCATGACAAGTAAGGAGGACAACCACGACAAGTAAGGAGAGCAACCATGACAAGTAAGGAGGACAACCACGACAAGTAAGGAGAACAACCACGACAAGTAAAGAAAGCAACCACGAC
>NW_014577332.1:27837-36199 GCF_000485595.1 Priapulus caudatus | reverse complement strand
GAAAGAAGGTTAACCATGACAAGTAAGGAGGGCAACCATGACAAGTAAGGAAGTTAACCATGACAAGAAAGAAGGTTAACCATGACAAGTAAGGAGGGCAACCATGACAAGTAAGGAGGACAACCACGACAAGTAAGGAGAGCAACCACGACAAGTAAGGAGGGCAACCATGACAAGTAAGGAGAGCAACCATGACAAGTAAGGAGGACAACCATGACAAGTAAGGAGGACAACCACGACAAGTAAGGAGAGCAACCAAGACAAGTAAGGAGGACAACCACGACAAGTAAGGAGGGCAACCATGACAAGTAAGGAGGGCAACCATGACAAGTAAGGAGGACAACCACGACAAGTAAGGAGGACAACCACGACAAGTAAGGAGGGCAACCACGACAAGTAAGGAGGACAACCATGACAAGTAAGGAGGGCAACCATGACAAGTAAGGAAGGCAACCATGACAAGTAAGGAGGGCAACCATGACAAGTAAGGAAGGCAACCATTACAAGTGTAACGATTTCTTCTCTCCCTCTCTCTGTTACTACACCATTGGCAGTGGCCATAGGTCAGGTCGCCATTGTTTCGCGCACCCTGACAGGGCCGTTACTACAAAATATGCGAAAGCTCGGTTCGCGGGGCGAATGCAAATTGTTGGGGAAAAACCTGCGATTGTCAGCGTTAGCTTCTGTAGTAACGCAAGTGTAAGCTCACTCACGACCTCCGACCGGGACAGCAAACATGCGAGAGTGCTGCGTCGTCGTGTCCGCGTACACTCACCGCACACGCCAGCTATATTATTACACCATCAGTATACAGACATCAGCTAACAACACACACAGCATTTGTTTTTTTTCACCAAGAAAAACACGATGAAATTAATTTGAAGTTGAATCTTAGTCTTGGGTGTCAATCATTTGATATCAATTCATTGTCACATCATTCCCATCGTCCTATGCCAAGAACATTGCATGTCAAAAAAAAGTTTTCATTTTCCGTCAATGAATCACGACCACAACAAGCCAATTCATTTCCTGGAATTCTATTTATAACCTTACTGAAACGAGGTCAGGCAGATCACATGATGGAGTACAAATGTGCATAAAACGATGCCGTATTACACACATCCTGGAATGCAGCTGCAATGGCGCGCAAAAGGTTGAAAGCTTGTTTCGTCGCTCGCATACGTCAGACATACGTCACAGTTTCGACTGTACAAAATTTAATAAATTTTGTTTTTAATAGGGTTAGGGTTATTTTTTAGAGTTAGGGTTAGGATTAGGGTTAGGGTTAGGGTTAGGGTCACAATGCACCTTAAAACAGGAGTTTGAGTCCGCATGGACGTGACGTCACTCACTTATGAACGAGCGACGAAGCAAGCTTTCAACCTCTTGCCAATGGCGCCGACTTTAAGGTTTGTGATTTTGTCAATTGTTTTTTGCTTAATTACGACCAAAACGATGCATCACGACCGAATGTTTTGTAACATGCTGATGCGCTAGTTTATGTAGATTATACTTGCCTGTAAAACGATATATTGCATCTTGATTATAGCACTTTTTAAATGCACGAAAGCTGTCATAAAAGTTTGCCACTTTAGATGAGTCGGCGTATTCGTAATTTCTAGCCGTTGTGGTCGTGATTATTGACCAATGATTTGTAAGTCAAGAGTCACGACCGACACATCAAGTTTATTTTGCCCCAAGCCAGGCAATTTCAGAAGCTACTTCAGTTCATTTAGAAATAAACTGGATTCATCATGCTAGTGTTTTATAAGACTGCATCCGAATGTTATACACAAGGATGGCAACCCCCGAATTGGGCGTTATTCGTTGTGGTCGTGATTCTTGACCAATTTGTTCCTTTAGGCTTCATCCAGATGGTGGTGCATGAATACAAATGCATGAAATATTATTAAGCCTACAATTGTAGCTATTCATGCACACTGGAAATAATGTACCCGGTGTCTATGGATCATCACTACGTCTACGCTATATTTTATACAAACACAATTTTTTTTCAAGGGTCTCTCTCAGAGAGAGAAAGACGGCAGGATGGCCTGGCAGAAATCCCCCGGACGCGGCCCCAATGAGCCGTGTCGAGAGATCGAAACTGTTCCGGGAAAAGAGAAAAAATAACAAGCAGGTGTACAGCGAGTGAGTATTCTCAAATTTTTATTTAAATAATTTTTTTTATAATAGAAATGTTTTATTTTCAAATAATACACAAAAATCTAATTATTGTAATGTGTTCATTGGAGACCATGTGGATTATTTATGGTCAATATCGGGTTCAAAATAAGGGATCCTTGTCGTCTTATAGTGGTCTTGTGGCCTATATCTTCTACCATTCATTCTTAATAATTCCAATGCTGATGATGCAAGTAATTCTCAATTTGTCAATCCCAGAAATTCACAGTATTAAGTCATTCCAGGGCAACTCAAGAGGTAGTTGATCCTAGTTTCCCTTGTTTGATGTCAAAAATCACCACCGCAACACTACTTTTCCTTTCATAAAAATCAAATCAAGACCAGGAGAGATTTTCATTGTGAATTGATGTGAAAATAAAGCATTTTGGCTTGGACTAAGAACACAATTCTCTCCATTTGGATAATATAATCTGACAAATTTATCAAACTGCTGTGGTGGTGTTTGACAAAAAAAAATTTTAATTTTTTTAATAAAAACCATTATAAGAGCACGAGTGGTTGTCATAATGAATTGATGGCTGAATAAGATTTGCCCCTCCGACACAACAGCATCATTCTCTCAATTTCGGATCAATTAAGCCTGTAATGATTCGATATGTTGCGGCGGTGATGTTTGACAATTTATGTCAAATGTCACCACCGCAACACTGAATTTTTGCTCATAAAAATCAAATCATGAGTAGGAGCAGTTGTCAAAGTGATTTAAGGGGGAAAAGATGCTTTACCCTTGGACACGTGACCAATTTTTTTTAATAAGCTTGGTTGCTGAATAAAATTGGCCATACAATTGTTGCGGTCGTGATGTTTGACATTTTGATGTCACACTTTTTGTCGGTGTACCATGGATGGACCCAACTACCAGGGTTTCTTCGATCGTTTGGTCGAGTCTTGTGTGCAACCTGAAAAACATGGGAAATGAGACAATGATTTATTAGTGTCTGGCACTTGATCCTGACCAACGGTGTAGAATTAGTCAAGATTAGGTACCGACCGTACTCTGTTCATACTTTTAAAAATATATTAACATTTCCCAGATACCTCAAAACGGAGTGCCAACGATCACAATTTAGGTGACAGAATCGTACTCTGGAACAGGTTGCAAGGCAGAAAGATCAGAGCAGGTTAAGGTAAGATTTTAATGAATGAATGATAAATGATACTGGGTTTCTAAAGGATCCCACACCTACATTTCTTTGACTAATGCAACATGATCTTTTACGTGTACAGTATCATGAACAACAGACAGAACCATGGCTTTACATCTCATCCGACAGGCAAAGTTCATGGCTAGGATTTTCTCACAGGTCCGATTGCCGGAAATACATGTACTATTTGCAGACATCAATTTACAAAAATAAAATAAGTCTAACCGGTTCCTTTAATAACTATGATCATGCTGACCAAAGCTAGCCATGGGGCGTGATGTGGTACTACAAAATTGCAATGTCATCTATTGCAGGTCCAGACCAAAAACGAGGGCAGCAATAGAGAATTTACGCGAGTACAACCGCAAAAAGAAGCAGGAATCTCGTGCCAGACAGGGACCACAGAGGAATCGTAGAGTCAAGGAGTACGATAGACAACGACACACAGTGGAAAAGGTTGAAGCATCACAACCAAAAGAGAAGGTCTCTGGGAAGGAAGTTGAACCAGACACCGCTCCATTTTGCTCACCTGTAGCCAAGAGAAAAGCAGTGAGTCGCGTGAAGAAAGTTGTACCTACAGCTGCAAATAAGATTGCGAACGTGTTGTTGAGTATAATTGCTAATTCATCCCCAAATAAGAAGAAAGCATTGAGGAAGGTTGGCATCCACTCTCCTCGGAAGAACCTGGATGGTACTGCTCTGAGGAGAACAGTTCAGGAACTTGGCAGATCACATCTACGTGGACCACGGAAAACAAGGAGGAATTTCGTTACTGCTCTCATTCGCCACTATGACAGCCTTAAAGTTGCTCGCCAATTTACGGGTGTTAGGAAGAAATTTCTAATAAAATGTTCGCAACTTCCAGTTGAAACCAGACGTTCAGATGCTCTGTCTGACGGTAACATAGTCAAAGTGAAGGACTACTACATACGGCCAGATGTATCTATCCAGCTTCCAGATGCACGAAAAGTTCAGAAAGGGAACAGCCGCTACATCCTACAAAAGACCCTAAATCAACATTACCAGGATTTCAAGGATGAACATCCCAAAACCCGTGTTGGAAGATCGAAGTTTGCTGCGTTGAGGCCACCTAATGTTAAACCACAGACAAAGAGTGCCCTCAATGCATGTATCTGTGAACTGTGCGAACATAGAGCTCAAGCTGCAGGTAATTCAGAAAATGTGCGTCGCTCAAAAGAAGCCTGATATTCGTGAAGTAATAGCGAATCGGTTTACTGTCAACAATTACACCCTGTGCCCAAAGTCTGAGTCCTATCACAAGAGAGAATGTGTGGAGAGGTCCTGTTCTCAATGTGGTGCTCGAAAGCTACAAGATATCTTACAACCGTTGAAATCGGAGGCAGATGTGCAGTGGTCTAAATGGGGGATCATCAACCTGACCGATGTCAAGTCATACAAGGGACTTGTGAGTGTGACTGGTACTGCTGCATCTCTGATAGAGGAGCTGTGTCGTGATATGGAGTCGCAATCTGTCCATCTTTTCAACGCTTTGTGGCAGCAGCACCAATTCACAAAGTTGATCAAGAATGTACCAGTGGGTACAGTCATCATGGTACTCGACTTCGGGCAGAATTACGCCACATTTTATCAAGATGAAGCGCAGTCTGCCCACTGGTATCACGAACAGGTGACGGTTCACCCGATTGTAAGCTACTACAGGTGTCCTACCACGGGAAATATAGTGAAGGAGGAAATAATATTCTTGTCTCCTGATAAGTTGCACGATGCTTTCGCTGTGAAGAAATTTGTTGAAACAGCCGTCGGTCATCTCAGAGAAAAGAGGTTGCTTACATTTTCGCACCTGATCCAGTTCACTGATGGATGTGGGTCTCAATACAAAAGCCGTATGCCATTCCAACACATTTCTGAAGCTGAAAGAGACCTGGAAGTTGATGTCACGCGAGTTTTCTTCGGTAGCCGTCATGGAAAGGGGCCATCTGATGGTGCTACAGGCGTTGTAAAGGCCTTTGTGCGAAATGCAGTGAGGGAAAGAAGGGCAGTAGTTTCAAATGCACAAGAAATGTTTGACTTCTGCAAGAAAGAACTGACGAAAGAAGATGAGCCAAGCAGGAGAGTGTTTTTCCTTGTTGTGGACGTGGATCATGGAGCAGACTGTTCGGCACGCACAGTAACAGGCACCAGAGCTTTGCATTTCGTCAGGTCAGTTGCGAATATGATGCTGAAAACCAGGAATTTGGCCTGCTTCTGTGATGCTTGCATGTCAGGCAAAGATAGATGTCAGAATTCGAACCATGTGGATGATTGGGTAACAGTTGATTTATCAACAGGCAAACCTGTAAAACAAAACCGCAATGACCAAAACACCAACCGTAAAAGGAAAACCACAGAAAATCATGAAGAAAACACCAAGCCTAATGAAAGAAAAGCTGCAGGAAATCTAAAACAAAACCGCAATGACCAAAACACCAAGCGTAAAAGGAAAACCGCAGAAAATTATAAAGAAAACACCAAGCCTAATGAAAGAAACATCAAGCCTAATGAAAGAAAAGCTGCAGGAAATCCAAAACAAAACCGCAATGACCAAAACAAAGCCCTGGTCTACACTGGCAAGAGGGACAAGGACTTCGATACAATTTATAAATATCTCCTGGGAGCAGCTGACATTGATGCCCTCCGAAGCAAAGTCAAGGAAGTTGAGCCAGTGGTAGATGCTTACCTTATCCAGGGAATGGCAGACTCCGTGTCTATACTGAGTGTGAGTCGTCCTATTGACCAGCTGGCCCTTAAACTGATACCATCCGATTATGCTGCACGTTGTCTTTATCTTCTCTGCACCACCGCAGATGGCAACTGCCTGCCACGTGCAGGAAGCTTTTTTGCCTTTGCTCATGAAAATGCCTGGAAGGAGATACGAGTGAGAATTACATGCGAGATGGCAAGCAAGATGGCTCATTACCTGAACGGAGATTCTTACCAGATGGAAATGCGTACAATTTTCTCGGATGCTCATTTGCCAAGTGGCTGCATTACAGAACAAGTCATAAAGGAGGCCTATGAATATCTGACCTTGAAATGCATTAAAAATGGGAAATACCTTGGAATGTGGGAACTCTGTGCGATGTCAAGTGTATTGGGTTGCCCCATACAATCAGTATATCCAGAATTGGGATCTGCCACAGTTCGAGATGTTATCAACAGGAAAGTCATGCCTCGCATTGAGAAAGATCCTGCTGTTGCAATCATCAAGCTGTAATGCTTATGCCAATGTCATAGATGTAATGCTAGCAAGCCAGGGATAATATGGAGTCCTAACCATTTTGTCCCACTGTTGCCCATGAGTGTGCCCGAGAAGGAAGCCCATCTGTCCCCTATGCTTGATGAAACGGATTGGTGTGCTGAAGACATCACCCTGCTCACAGCCATGACAGAGCTCCTGATGACAGGCGACACTGTTGATCATGGAGATAAACAGAATAAGTTCACAATGTGCTCTATTGCAGGAGTGTGTGTCAGTATGTAAATGAAAGGACCAGGGTGTTTAGTAGGCCTACATTAATAAATATATATGCACTTTCTGTATTCCAGGATTCCCTGCCACAGACTCTGGTAATGTGGAGCATGGTGATGTCAGTGAACCTGGTGACTTGGGCGACACTGTTGATCATGGAGATGAACAGAATGGTAAGTTCACAATGTGTCCCATTGCAGGAGTGTGTGTCAGTATGTAAATGAAAGGACCAGAGTGTTTAATAGACCTACATTAATAAATATATTCACTTTCTGTATTCCAGGATTCCCTGCCACAGACTCTGGTGATGTGGAGCACCTAGGAGGCATACAGGTGAGTTGGTTTGTTTTGACCACAGCGCTCCAGACTGAACAATAGTCAACAGCTAAAGACTGCCCAGGGGAATATTACAGAACCTCACATTATATCAAGCCTGAAAATCTTGCCAACTTGGCTAAATGCATTGTCATTATCATTATTCCACTAGATTAGAACCTTTATTTTCAGGCTTGAAAGTGCTATTGCAGGTTTTTCAGTCTTGAAGCATTTGCATGCCTGAGTAATAGTATTTTATCAATAACTGTAGAATTAGTCAAGAGCCGTTATATTGAGAGTGCTGCCATCTGGGATGTTGCAATTCTACAGTAATTTATGTTACAGTAACTGGTGATAGCAAAAGCCGAAGACTGGCGGGTTTATAAGTTGCATTTTATCTTTTTAGGATGTTGAAATTGGTAAATACTACTGTGTATACTTCACCAGAAGATATTATGTAGGGCTCGCAACTAAAATTAAAGATGATGGCGAAGCGGTCTTCAGTTTTCTGCATCAAACGGGAAAGAACTTCAGGATGCCAGTGGCGAAAGACATCACCTCAGTTGAATGCAACAGAATATTCTATGGTCACTTAACTGTCATCAACCATGATCCAGAAAATGTAGTATTCCATAACTTTGATGTGGCTGATATAACTGGGAAGTTTGCCAGTTTGAAGAAAGTTCTTCGCTAGATGAATGTGGGGTCCAACTTGGCTGCTCTGAGTTTTAGTGTTGCTTCTAAGGCATTGTAAGGTACTAGGACAATTGGCACTCATATAATTAACACCCGGGCAACTGGCACCAGGACAACATGCACCCGAAAAATTCGCACCTGGACAACTCGCACCCAAGATTATTCGCATCCAGATGGCCTTGTTCCCAATTTCAATGGTTTATTATACTGGGTGTGAATCACCCGGGTGCGAATTGTCCTGGTGTGAATTGTCCAGTGTCAATTGTCCGGATGCCAATTGTCCGGGTGCCAGTTGTCCGGGTGCCAATTGTCCGCGCACCAATATTACCTTTTGGTGTTCAGAATTGTAGTCGATTTTTCAGCAATGTTTTGTTAAATACATGTATTTGAGTCAAACTACATGTACATGTTAATGTGGACATTTGAACTCTTTATTAGTGCTGTTACCATTGTTATATATGACAATCGTTAGTGAGTTATGACGTTACTGTTATTATCGTTAATACATGAC
>NW_014577332.1:21697-25908 GCF_000485595.1 Priapulus caudatus | reverse complement strand
CAACCATGACAAGTAAGGAGGACAACCATGACAAGTAAGGAGGACAACCATGACAAGTAAGGAGGACAACCACGACAAGTAAGGAGAACAACCACGACAAGTAAAGAAAGCAACCACGACAAGTAAGGAGAGCAACCAAGACAAGTGAGGAGGGCAACCATGACAAGTAAGGAGAACAACCATGACAAGTAAGGAGGACAACCATGACAAGTAAGGAGGACAACCACGACAAGTAAGGAGGGCAACCATGACAAGTAAGGAGGACAACCATGACAAGTAAGGAGGGCAACCACAACAAGTAAGGAGAGCAACCACGACAAGTAAGGAGGGCAACCATGACAAGTAAGGAGGACAACCACAACAAGTAAGGAGGACAACCATGACAAGTAAGGAGGACAACCACGACAAGTAAGGAGGTCAACCATGACAAGTAAGGAGGACAACCATGACAAGTAAGGAGAGCAACCACGACAAGTAAGGAGGACAACCATGACAAGTAAGGAGGGCAACCATGACAAGTAAGGAGGACAACCATGACAAGTAAGGAGAGCAACCATGACAAGTAAGGAGGACAACCACGACAAGTAAGGAGGACAACCATGACAAGTAAGGAGGACAACCATGACAAGTAAGGAGAGCAACCATGACAAGTAAGGAGGACAACCATGACAAGTAAGGAGGGCAACCATGACAACTAAGGAGGAAAACCACGACAAGTAAGGAGAGCAACCATGACAAGTAAGGAGGACAACCATGACAAGTAAGGAGAGCAACCATGACAACTAAGGAGGACAACCACGACAAGTAAGGAGAGCAACCATGACAAGTAAGAAGGACAACCACGACAAGTAAGGAGGGCAACCATGACAAGTAAGGAGGACAACCATTACAAGTGTAACGATTTCTTCTCTCCCTCTCTCTGTTACTACACCATTGGCAGTGGCCATAGGTCAGGTCGCCATTGTGTCGCGCACCCTGACAGGGCCGTTACTATCCTGTCCTGTACAAGTTCGATCACCGGGATCGCGACGTGGCAGAGCCAGCCAAACACCCGAGCGCCGAGAAAAAGGGGTGGTGGGTGCCGGTCGTCCAGTGAGGGATATGAAGGAGGGGGGTTGTCAGTCGTCAAGTGAGAAGTAAGAGGTAATAAGTAAGAAGTAAGTAGTAAGTTTATTATTTATTAGGTAACGCTTGCTATAGCCTTGCGTCACACATCTACCAACACAGCAACAGCACCACGCTCGCTCCGAGCCAGACTCGAGTCACCACCGTAACACGCGAACTAATAATCACTATGTGCGATTTAAACACCAGTGCCTATACATGACAAATAAGGTCGGATAACAGACCACTTCGCTATACTGTAGACTGTCTAACGAGCGTCGTGGTCACGGTGGCGACACATGGTGTACAAAATATGCGAAAGCTCGGTTCGCGGGGCGAATGCAAATTGTTGGGGAAAAACCTGCGATTGTCAGCGTTAGCTTCTGTAGTAACGCAAGTGTAAGCTCACTCACAACCTCCGACCGGGACAGCAAACATGCGAGAGTGCTGCGTCGTCGTGTCCGCGTACACTCTCCGCACACGCCAGCTATATTATTACACCATCAGTATACAGACATCAGCTAACAACACACACAGAACACTAATACACTATGGATGTCTCAGTCGGACATATTCGAAACACTCTGGAAACGTACCTATTTCATTCCGACCACACTAGTACTGTACGCGCACTACGAAGATCTGATACCACAAATCCCGAACACTCTAGTCATGCATATGCACTATTGATATTGGACACATTGTAAACACAGCTGCTCTCCCATAACCTCCGGCGTGTCTGTCCTTTTCCCCTCTTGTTGGCAATTTTCTGGAACTCTCATCGCAGAGGGGTACACACAATGGTTCATTGCAGGACACCCCACTAGCGCTATCTCTCGTGAGATAAAACTATAAACGGTATAAACTGTAACACCCGCTACAGCAATGCACGATTCTAAAAGCGAATCTGCTACACAAGTAAGATAGGCAACCATAACAAGTGAAAAACCGTGGCGTGTAAGAAAGGCAACCATGACAAGTAAGGGCAACCTGGATCTGGATCTGGATAGTTTACTGCGTAGCCCATGGTTAACCATGACAAATAAGGAGAGCAATCATTACAACTAAGGAGGACAACCGGTTGTCCTCCTTACTTGTCATGGTTGTATGACAAGTAAGGAGGACAACCACGACAAGTAAGGAGGACAACTATTACAAGTAAGGAGGACAACAAAGACAAATAAGGAGAGCAACCACGACAACTAAGGAGGGTGACTGTAACAAGGAGGGGCGGCGGCGGCGGCGACTACAGCCGCGCGTACTTACGGCGCTCGCATGCGACGGCTAACTCAGCCTCCGGCTGCGCGATCAGCTTCTTCTGCCACAGGTTGAGGATGGAGTCCGCGATGATGCGTGCGGTGCTGTGCTGGTAGCCACCGCTCGTCAGCATGACGATGGCGATCGAACGCTCGCGCGCCTTCCTGAACACCAGCTCATCACGCTGGATGATGCCCTGCACAGAGAGAGAGAGAGAGAGAGAGAGATGATGACTCACCAACTCGTACGTTACTGTAGTGTATAACCCTGAGGTTCGTTTGGTAGTCTGCTAAAACATATGCACTGTAGCGCATTTCACGCCCTCTGGCAAATAAATTAGAATGGCAGTGTGAGCAAAATTTATTGTCTGAGTAATAATCTGGTTAAATGCGTCAGTAAAGTATACAGTTACGTTTATTTACAATTTTCGTTATTTTAGGAGCAGGGCGAGTCAGTGAGGAAGCGACTGTAAAAAGAAGGGGCGGTGGCGGCAAAAGCGGCTGTCTCGGGTTTGAGACGTTGTCTCGCATTTAATCCTCATTTTAGTGCTGCCTGCCAAAGTTCCTGGCATGATGCATTCGTTTTTCAATCCATACTCATGCGAAGCCCTGCTTCCTCAATCCTAAACCTAATTGCAACTCTACCTCTAACACTAGCTGAAACTGTAATAAACTGCATTGACTTTCAATTCCATCCTCGCCGCCATTTGTCGGGGTACCGAGAGGCCAGGCTCGCAGCAAATATTGCACCCAAACGCAAAGTGATGTGTTGTCAGGCGCTTTATTAATGTTAATGTGTATAACTAGCCTCAGCACCATATGCGCAGATTGATAGCAAACCAAAAACCCCGAGATCTCAACCATCCCACAAAAACAGCACTGACGGACCAACTCGCTTGGAGCACATCAGAAGCAGAATAAACTGCATTCTTGGTTAGCCTCACAAACTACAAAACAGCGCAATCTCTGGAGTGCCACACGAACATGTCTGTCGTCGACCGTGACACGAAAGACAAAAGGCTTTGTCTACAGAACTTTTCCTCGTGGCGAGTGGGCTGCTGACGTCACATACGCTAACGCCACTTGTCAGTCAGTTATCGCGTTGAAAATAAAACAACGGCAGCCAAGGCCCAGATTTACATATGCCTCGTTAGCATAAATCCTACGAAACATTCTGTACTTCCACACTAACCCTAAGTGCAAATCTAACCCTAACCTTAAACCCAACTTCAACTGGAACTCTAACCTTAAATCTAACCCCAAAGTAGCAATAACTCTAACCCTAACCCTAATTGGAACATTAGCCCCAATGTAGTGGCCCTAGCGGTGCCGCAACTGGATTTTCACACGTGCTATGGTTAACACGTGTAATTTGTTTGATTTTGGATCAGTTTTCGCTCCTACCATAAAGACAGGACGGTGATGCAGTAGCAAGAAAGCATCTATAAACTAGAAAGGGCAGTTGTCGCCAACTACATGTATCCCCCGTGATCTAGTTAAGTATGAATGAAATATCTCTGTAAGGACGTAGAAGGTAGGTAAAGTTAAATCAGTCACAAAGACAAAGGTTTGTTACACAACTCATCTGCCTGAGATGTGCAAGTATGTTAAAATTGGTTGTCTTAGGGGCTTTGGTACGCTGCGCACCTTCTCCCCAAGATGTGTAAGTATACGAAGTTTGGTAGCGCTAGGTCCATTAGGGGCCGAGTTATAGAGCGGAAGGGAAATATGATCAAGGTCAAGGTAAAGGTCAAATAAAGGTCGTAGTGACCTGGTTTTGGTACACAACACACCTTCTCCCCAAGATGTGTAAGTATACCAAGTCTAGGTAAAGGTCAAATAAAGGTCGTA
>NW_014577332.1:18567-21687 GCF_000485595.1 Priapulus caudatus | reverse complement strand
ACATGACCTAGGTCATGTCAGGGTCAGAGTAAAACTCTCTTGTGTTCTGCTAAGCAGCTAGGGGCCTATAATGTCTGGTACCTTATTCATGAAATAATTATTTATTAATTAAGATCTAGTCAATTTTTTACTGTTGTACAATGTTTGATACTTCTGATTTGTCTCCGTCCAATTTCTTGTTCAGCCTTGATCGAGTTATTCTCCCTATGTATGTATTTCATAAATAAAAGTGTTTGTTTTAATAAACAATTTGTTTTGATTCATCTATTTTCAAGTAGGTTGTGACTTCACTGGTGATAGTTGGCTAAATCTCAATCCTATGCAACAACACTGATCTATGCCCAATTATTTTTACGAGCAAAGAGGAGTGTTGTCCCAAAAGTATTGAGGTGCTCAGGATGGATAGATGATTGGATGCATCTGCAGGATGGCTTGAACTGAAAATAAAAAAATAAAAGTAAGAGTAATGCTGTTATTTGGGTTTTCCTTACATGTACCTTATTAGATGACATTATCATCTACATTACATATTATTATTTTTATTCATTATTATTATTATTATTATTATTATTATTATTATTATTATCATTATTAGTACATTATTATTACATGTCATGAGGGTTTTGTTAAGTATTAATAATGAGTGTGACCATTTGTGCCTACCTAATGTCAAGAATCACCACCGACACAGTCGGTCCATAAAAGTCCATCCAAGGTGTTGGTAATATTGTCTTTCGACTCGAATGGCTATGGTTGCTTCCTTACTACAAATTTGTAGAAATCTTCTAAACAGGGTTGATATTAACCTTGAAGTCACCATGATCATGAGATGGAAAAGGTCAAAAATCACCACCGTAACAGTCAAAAATCACCACCGTAACGACCAGAGTCAAAATGTCAAAATCACCACCGACACGTAACTGTCCCAGAAGTATGCATTGAGCTCATTTATGCTGCATTTTTTGTCTACATAACTAGAGGAAAACTAGATGAATGCATAGTCATGTCAATTCCAATAGTCCAAGTGTAGGCGTCTGTGCTTTGAGAAAACAATTGTATCGGCTAGTCAAAATCACCACCGCAACGCACAACAAATTATGACTTTTTCATGAATTAGTCTGGACAGTTGAACCCTAACATGTTTTTCCTAGTTTATCATGTTGGGAACTTGACAATCAGCAAATCCAATTTCTTATAATATGTCACAAGATTACATAATGTGCAATATGTGATGACAAAAATCACAACCGCAACAATGTTGCTTGGGTGTAGTCATTAGACAATTTCCGAGTTTATGTGCGAAATGTTATGTCAGGCTTATGTTTTCCTGAAAATTTAGGTATTTTTCTTCAAAAGTAACAGGTTTACACACAAAAATTTCGACTTTTTAAATTTTTATTCCATGTCACACTTTTTGACACTGCACTGTGGACAGACCCATATGCACTATTGATATTGGACACATTTTAAACACAGCAGCTCTCCCATAACCTCCGGCGTGTCTGCCCTTTTCCCCTCTTGTTGGCAATTTTCTGGAACTGTCATCGCAGAGGGGTACACACAATGGTTCATTGCAGGACACCCCACTAGCGCCATCTCTCGTGAGATAAAACTATAAACGGTATAAACTGTAACATCTAGCTTACCACCTTTTAAGATTGCGGTTGCACACTTTTCCAAGCCGAACTCCATTTTGATGTCATCACTGAATGCTTTGACTGTTACCAAGGCCTGCTCCAGCTCATATTCGTTCTTGGTGAACAGTTTAAGGTCATCCATGTAGAGCAGGTGGCTGATGGTGTTGTGTTTATTGACTGTAAATCCCAGACCCTGTCTATTCAGCATGTTGGTAAGCGGTGTTAGTGCTAAGCAGAATAGCAGGGGAGAGAGCGAGTCGCCCTGGAAGATTCCTCTCTTGATTGAGATATCTTCTGTCCTGAGGCAGCCTCCTTGAGTGAAGAGGAGCATTTCAGTCTTCCATTTCTTCATTGTAGCTTCCATGAACTGAATGATGGTTGGTGACACACGGTACATGGTTCATGGCTGCGAGAATCCAGGAATGTGGGACACTGTCGAAGGCTTTCTTATAATCAATCCACGCCATTCCTAGGTTCCTCTTGAGCTTTTTTGCCACGCTCACAATCATGTTACCGATGAGAAGTTGGTCTTTGCACCCTCTAGACGCTCTTCTACAGCCTTTTCTGCTCATCTGTGAGGATGCTGCTCTTCTGTAAGTGATTGTAGAGGCGGTTGGTGATGGAAGCAGTGAGAATCTTGTAGGTGGTAGGCAGGCAAGTGATTGGTTGATAGTTCTTTGGTTCTTTTGTATCCTTGCCTTTTGAAAGAAGGAAAGTGATTCCTGATGTCA
This sequence comes from Priapulus caudatus, assembly GCF_000485595.1. Lineage (NCBI taxonomy): Eukaryota > Metazoa > Priapulida > Priapulimorpha > Priapulimorphida > Priapulidae > Priapulus > Priapulus caudatus. The sequence goes on along the minus strand of NW_014577332.1, from coordinate 19,319 downwards.
ACCACTTTGGGCTATTGCTTGGATCCTTGATGGTGTCATTCAAGGCCCTGGTTAGTTGTTTATGGAATGCACTTAAATGCTTAATCCAGAAGTTGTGCAGCTTGTCTGGGCCATGAGACTTCCAGTTGTGGGTCCGCTTGATGGCCTGCTGTACCTCACACATTGTAATGTCAGTCCATACATCCATTGCTACATTCTGGAATGCTTCCTCCTCTTGTTTGATCCAAGTGGCTTTGGTATTGTAGTCTGTGCCAACTTCCAGTATTCCACGCCAGAATTTGATCGAGTTGGTCTTGAGAGGGAGGTTCCTTGATGGTGCTTTGCTGCTCATTGAGATGCCGGTAGAATTTTTTGGCATCTTCATGGAAGAGCTTATTCTGATAGTAGTGCTCACTCTGCTTAGTAAACCATCTCAACCTCTGAGTGTAACGCATGTTTAACACGTCACTGTTTTAAGTTAATGAAGTAGAATGTATGTGAAGCCAAAACACATAGATAAGAATAGACGTCAGATGTTTACCATGACTAGAACGCTTTTATTTGGTGAAGTTTACAATGCCTCGGTCGTGCCTGCTAGTAGCCCGGTTGCTGAGCGGAGTTCTCCCTTCTATCTCCTACTCCTCGTCTGACCCTTACGTTCGGACGAGGAGCAGCAGTCGGGAGTTTCTCCTCCCCTCCTCGTCTGACACTTACGCTCAGACGAGGAGCCGTCTAATCTCCTCGATTCCGCCCGCGCTCCGGCTTTTATACTC
>NW_014577332.1:5342-18557 GCF_000485595.1 Priapulus caudatus | reverse complement strand
TTCCTCTGTGGGCTTCGTGACTCTCTCTTTTGTCTCTCCAGCAATAACAGCAGCAGTCACGTACATTAATTCTTTGATTTCAGATAAGTATAGATGGTTATCTTTGATGATATTCGTGAGGGCCTGATTTGCAGCTTGAATATCGTGCCGTATTGCCTTGTTGAGATGAACCTTTTTCAGGCTTCTGCGTTGATCCAGGGGGATTGCCTGAGTTTCAAGCAGCTTAGTAGAGATTCGATCTTCCATATCCACTACTGATTCACCTTCATGGGTATCCGTATGCTGCGGTGTTTGTTCAGCCTCGGGATCTGGGGGTTGTAGTAGGTCTTCCGGTTGTTCAGTGGGGATAAGTGTTGGTTGCAATGCATTATTTTGCGTTTGGACAGCTGCCACTATCTGCTCAAGCTCAGTGTCGATGAGGTTATTGTTCTTAATAATCCACCTCCTGGTATTAGCAAGAGTATTTGAGTTGGTGGCTGGAAAGATGTTTGGATTCCTGCCTCGCCAGATCGTGTATGTACCTTTTACTACACCGCCATCAGTGTTGTTCTCTTGGGCGAAATAATAGGACCACATCACATCCTTGTATTGATCCTTTGTCTACTGGTTTCTTGTTTTTCTGTTGGTTATTTCTGCGTTGGTGGACTGTGCCTGCGGTGTTGGTGCTGCTTCAGTTAGGCCAACTTGAGATTGGACCTCGGTCTGGTTGCTATCTGAAGCTTGGCTGTTTAGGTTTGCCGACTCAATAACCGATTTTTCGACCTCAGCTTGTTCGGCGATTACTGAGGGACGCACTCTTTGTTAACCCACGCGACGAGCGATGCGGTATAACTTTCGTATTGGCTTATTCATCATGGTATGATATTCACTATTTAACCCATATAGTTAGGGCAAACTTTCCTGCACATCAGGGCACATCCATACATCCGTGGGCTATAATTATTATTATTATTATTATTATTAACAGCACTGCCAGCATGGAAGTAATATCTTTTAAAGACTCAGTTCTAGTTAGTTAGTTATCTTTAGCGGTTCAATCAATGTTCAAGCTTTGCTGGATACTATTCAATGGAACATGAGGGGTAACTAATACGTCCTAACACTTGCAAGCAATATTGCTGCAAATCATCTAGGCAAGGTGATGGTATTTTTTACACATCAATAAAGACCAGCCCTGTATGGTAAAAAGGGGGTGTAGACTTCGAACATAAATACGTTTTTCTGGATATGGCGGCGATATTTCACTTCCACAATTACTATAAATTAGCATTCGACTGATAAGATGTAGCCGTGTAGGAACAACTGCTGAGCGTTCTGCATGAGCATGTCAGCGGGTGGCGCGGAGGAGCAGTGCACGATGACGAGCAACAACGCGGCTTACCCTTTGCCTTCTCGTCGCGTGGATAGATGCCGCTGTTAAAGACGTCCATGATGTAAACCCTGTCATCGTGCATGAAGTCCCGCTGATAGCCGTTGCCCTGAAACGCCGCAGTGCACGCTCATCAATGCCTCAGTGGATGGTAAACAATCTTTATCGCTCAACCGTAATCACATACACGTTGTTCAGGATAGTGATGGTAAGAGGCCAATTTGAAGTTTCTTTGTGCTTAAAGATGCCTTCCCACGCACATTTTCAGGGGTAGAAATTAACTTTTGAACAAGGGAGTCACAGGGACTGTCTGCCCTCAAAAAGAGGGAGTCCGCAGCAAAATGAGGAAGCCCGCAGTCTGAAGTTCTAAATTAAAGATATTAACAATAACGTGTGTGCTTATTTTGAACGTTTAATATTAAAATTTAACTAACAAGGAATCTCGGTTTAGGGACATGTGCCTCCACATGTGCCTCAATAATTGATTGCCCTAAAGGCAGGGGTCAAAATTAATCAAAGTAGCCAGCAGGGCTAGTGAAAAGCAAAATCTACTATGAATCTACTATTGGATGAATAAAACTAAATGTCTAAAATTAGGAACAATCCCAAAGGCTTGATCTTAGGGAAACTTTTATTTCAGAAAGCCACGTTCAAACGTGGCAAAGATGTAAACATGGTGCTGGAAAACGTAATTATTGCAAACGAAACAAAAATTTGGGTTTCATTCTAACAAATCAAGTTTAAATTATAACCTTAATCAGCATTGTGCAATGTCATACATGTACTTCAACATATGTGACCAACAGAATCCTCTGGTACTTAATACATGAACACTGGTACATTAACATATTCTTGTTATCTGCCAAATACACACAGTTCAATAATCTCCACAGTTTAAAATGATAGGATGGGAAGCTACCGGGAAGTGTTTTACTTTCGTTCTCCACTCCCAGACGCCCAGCACCCCTACGCAGTTACAAACATGCTCCGCACATGACATCACTTCGTGCCACAGAAACAATTGGGACCGTACATCAATCGACACCGCTGCTGGCCATACATGTACGCACTAGCGGCAAGCGCGGCACACACTGGCTATCTGTAACACGCGCTGGTGTTTACACGTTTGGACATTGCAGGACATTTGCGGTGCATGTCTGCCAAATTTTCTTGGGGCATTTGCTAAAAAAATATGTGCACAGTAATTCTGCGAGACCGTGCTCTGGAACTAACTAGTTAGTACCGCAGAATTTTCAGGGAGTCACACGGACTCCTGCATATGTCAAATCAGGGAGTCCGATAGTAAATCAGGGAGTATTTGACACCCTGCATTTTTGTGACAAACCACTGTAAAAACGCAAGTAAATAGCCTCGTTCACACGAGACCTCGTATTTCTGAAATACCAGATTTGCAAAATACCGTATCTGAGACAAATGCGCGGCCGAGCGTTCACACGCTGATTCGCGGCTCCAGAAATACGGTATTTGCGAGCTGCGAGCTGCTTTAAACAATCAAGCAAACAATGCAAAATAAACAATGCAATGCGCACCAACTGCCGATAAAATACGTAGACTGGTCCGCGCTCGACAGTTCCACTCGCATTACACTGGAACTGTCGAGCTCGGACCAGTCTATAAAATACGCGGCTTCAGAAATCCGGTATTTAGCGTTTACACGAGGAAATGCGCGGTCCAAGAAATCCGGTATTTAGCGTTCACACGAGGAAATGCGCGGTCCAAGAAATCCGGTATTTCTCAAGCACGGCAAATTATTCGGGGTCTGGGAAGCCTCGTATTTACATGAAATACCGGATCTGTTTAGATATCAAATTATTCGGGGTCTGGGAAGCCTCGTATTTACATGAAATACCGGATCTGTTTAGATACCGTATTTCTTGGGCCTCGTATTTTGCCTCGTGTGAACGCTAAATACCGGATTTCTTGCTACGTGGGAACGCGGCTAATAACTCACTACACTTTAATTGAACATTAGCTTTGAAAATAAAACTGTAAAAATATATATATCAAGCCTATATTTGCTCAACGAAAAAACAACTAGAAAAATGCTTTTCGCCGCGGTTCTGTATCATGGCGGCAAGAGTCGACGCAGGTCACGTAACCAGCACAGCCATAGATATCATATGACACAATGTGTTATATGATATTTATGAGCACAGCCTTCATGACCTTCAGAGCTTGGCAAACACCGCATGGCAACAATTAAGAGACGAGTCACCACATCGCTGCAGAGCCGCAAAAGTAAACGCTGTTTGAAACATTCGACCCGACACTTTCACTTTGTAGTCTAAAAGCTTCGAATAAACGTATTCCCCGAGCAATTTTTTTTACCTATCACACATATATAGGCAAGTACAAATGTGCAATGTTAAAATAATTCATTTTTGCCTGATTTTGTTTCCCGCTTGAAATTTCGCGGTAAGGCACCTTTAAGTCCTAGTGCCTAGATTTGTCTGTGTTGGTGTATGAAGTACAGCCAAGATTGTAAAGCTGTGATGGCAGTTTGTTGATTGAAGGTGCTCGAAAATTGTTTCAGTGAGAATTAGTCTATATCTATGCGATTTCTTTACTGGCAATGTTAATTGTACATGCTAGCTAAGTGAATGTTGTATTGAGGAACAGGCTACACCTAAAATGTATGTGTTTAGCGGCATCACTAATAGATGATTTTGGATAACGTCTATGTTGTCAAGTTGGAACATTCTTGGTGGTTATCATTTCAATTAATCAAGTTTGATTCGTCACACATTAAAGACAAAATATCCCATAAAGGTCCCGCCTCCATGTTTTATTGGCGTTTCGAGACAGCCATTGTTTTTTATTTGACCGCGATAGGGGTGTAATAGCTTCGATGAATTAGTGCGCAAATCTTGCCGATGCGTCAGACCTACCTGATGTGCATCGAGGTCGATGATCATTGCCTTCTTGACGCGCTCCACCTTAGCGAATAGGTACTTGACACATAGCGTGATGTCAGCATAGATACAGAATCCACCTCCACTATCGGCCGAGCAATGGTGGAACCCGCCACCTATGTTGATCGCCCAGCCGCGCTCCATCGCTAACTTCCCCGCCTAAAGAATAAATACACACACTGCTACTCTTCTTCTCTACCAAATTAGCATGTGAGACTGCCAAATGCTAATTTGCTTACAGAGGCAATTACTGTACGAGGAACTTGTTTTCAGAAGGAATGTCACAATAATGACGAAAAGTGAGGGCTGCATGCTGCAACGCTACAACTTACCGCGTGTGAATAGCGTCGTCAGAAACAATGACTTTGATAGTTAACACAGTTAAAACACTGGTTATCACAAGTTGTTTTTGAAGTTGGGTTGGATTTTCTACGATTTAGACTTCTCAAAGTGGTTTAGCATAAAGTTTAACATTTCAGAATTGCGTTTATTTTTGGCACTCAGGAATTTATTCCAACGAGACGACCATAGATCTACTCACCAGTATTGTTCCGCCAACCTGGTGCTTTATTGGAGTGAGGACCCTCCACTGAACAAACATGTTTGGTACAAATGCGACAGGTGGCACCTCTGTGATTCTCGCTACATTGTAGCTCAACTAAGGCAGAAGACAAAGACCAAAACAATACTGAGAAGCAAATGACATCTCCGCTTGGCGTCACTGACTTGCAGCTGTTGACAATCATCCCAGATAACATGCTGACGTTAGGCCAACCTTGGCCCAACGGTGATACCCTGCCATCTCTGTTCTTGCGCCGGTCGCGCCGTGAATCGTGCTGTCTCTGTCCTTGAAGTGGTGATTTCCCAGGTTCTGCAGCAGGTACCATCGGCCACCAATGTGATGGTGATGACGTGATTTAGTGTGGTGTTAATTGTCATGAAGAGAACGTAACACAAGACGTAGCTTTGCTAGTTATACGGTGTTTATACTTGATGATACAAATTACAATACAACACTACGAATAACTGTGTTACCTTTAACACTGTATAGCTCTGTTGCCTTTAACACTATATAACCATGTTGCTTCTAGAATTCCAAGTTCTTCTAAGTGCTACACTGTCACTATAACATACTACGTGGACCTCTAGTCTCTAAGCTCGAATGTTCTATCTGCTCTCTCTCTCTAAGTCTACTCTACTCTATTCTACTCTACATCATCTACTTAGGCACGTGCGCACGAGCGTGTGCCCGCGCACACACACCCTATCTCTATCTCTATCTAACTTTTTAACTCTTTATCTAACTGCCCTTTCTCTGCTCTCCCTCGCCTTTTCTATGGTCCAAGTACGTCACACTGGGGCGTTACCCTTTGACCATTGGTCAGTCTGTCAGTCTGTAACTCGCTTTAATCGTGTGATTGGCTAACTACATTTCTAAATTTTAGGACGCTATGGCGCATTGTGGTTTCTGTCAGGTGCTGCCCAAATTCCCCTAATGAGTGATTGCAGAACTATCTGGCCTTTTTTTTTACAAATTTTACCATGGAAAATTCGTGACGTAGTCAATTTAACTAGATGGTTTTATGTTGGCCGCACATAATGCGCGCGTAGCGCAACTATCTATTTGTTACCAACCAACACTCTATATGTTCTCAAATTAAATCTACTCTCTACCTTCTAATAATTTCCTATCTACATTAACACTGTTACAACAGCTGTCTTCAGCCCATGCCAAGGTTGGGCCAACGGATTTTTGCTCAGCGCGCCAACGTTGGCCCAACGTCATGCAGCCAACCACTTGCCAACTAGCATTGTGCCAACCATACGCCAACGTTGGCCCAACGTCATGCAGCCAACCATTTGAAAGTAGCATCATGCCAACCATATGCCAACGTTGTCCCAACGTCATATTGCCAACCCGACCCAACCATGACCATGCCAACGTTGGGTTGGCCCATCATATTGCCAACCGTGACCGTGCCAACCAAATGTCTACGTTGGCCCGACGTAGGCATGTTATCTGGGATCGTTGTGATCTATAGGATGTTCTAAAAGGCTAGACAAAAACATGCTGCAAACACATAATGTGGCATGCACGAGTAAAAATGTAGAAACTTATCTAGCTTGACCAACCTAGCAACAATAACCGCTCGGACTGGTTATCTTGCTTAGACACAGTTAATTGCATAACTGAACACATTAAGCTCTGCTATAGTTTATGCCTATCTCACCCAGTGTCTGTCAGGTGGTAAATTGTTTTTGATGTGTTTGCGTGTTTCGAGGTCCTAGCCCAGCTAAGGGGGTCCGGGGGATTTTTTTGCAAAAATGGTGCATATTGGTGCATTCCAAGCTATTCTGAACACATTGTATGGGACTTTTTAACGCAATAAAGTATAGTTTATTGATGGTAGAACAGTGAATTTGTCAGCGAGGCGGTGTTTTAGACAAACAGCTATGTGGCGGCTGAGAATTTGAGCGAGGTGGTCTGCCTCGCTCGTGTCAATGCAGGGCAAACACTGTCACCTATACAAAGTAAATAGTTTCTGATGCAATTTAACAAAACGAAAGCCAAGAGAAAGTTCTCTCACCGATGGTACACTTGTAGTTGTACGTGCACACTCAGATCGACTATCTTAGTGCAGTATGCAATCGTGTCACTCACCTTTAAACTGTCCAGGTATCTTTGGCTGTGTACAACCATTAAATCGTCTTCTGTGGCCTCGTACGGAACCACTGTAGTATCATCTGTCAGCATTTTGCCGTCTACCGAAAGAAACCCAACCGAGTTTATTCAAACACTGATTTAAATTATAGCTTTGGCACGATGTACATGTACGTTTGTGGAATCAGTCCTATATAGACTCATTTTTCTCTACTGTTCTAGACAAGTTATGCACGATTGATACACGCACCTTTCAGAAACTGGTGAACGCGGCCCCATTTTCCAGAGTCAAAGGGATGGAGCTTCTCCATTTTAAGGAAGCCAATGTTGTAAGCTTTCGAATATATGATGGGCCATTTCTTCACCTCGACGTCAAAGTACAGCTTCGACTTCGAAAGCCTATAATTGGACATTAGCAACTTTAATAGCCATGCAGATATTGGCGAGAGAAACGGCATGTGACCACCATACCAGTGACGCACTGCTAGAACCTCATACTCATAATCATGAAAATGTTCTTTATTCAATCATTTTTCACTTAAGTTCATCAATGACGAACAAGATCACAGGCACTTGGAATGTCTCAATAAAAAAATAATGGTAAATAAACACGAAATGTATTTACTACCAAAGTCTTAATGTTTCTCTACTCTATTTCGCCTATTATTGCCGATAATTACCAGTAAATGCCGGTCAAATGCTCATCTGCAACACACAAGTACACCGCACGCACGCCCTGTGCACAAACAACATGAATAAGAGAGCAGGTAGAAAAGCGTGATCGCAAAATTCGCTCGACGCTTGCTTCATTTCACACCTTGACAGCCCAAATACACCAACAACAGCTTCCATCTTGGTATCTATACATGTAGCTAAATGTTCACTTGTTCGAATTATAACTCGTGTCCTTTGTTCTAGGTTCTTTGTTCGTGACCTACTCCAGTCAGAGATATCTCGTGAAATCCTGCAGGAAATGTTCTCTCCGTGAAAATGAAAACCGGACGTATCATCCGAAAATCCCCAACGGCGCTACTCGATCTTTCGACCAATCACTGTAGTCTACTAGTCGTGTGTGTGTGACGTAATGCCCGCGCGCATTATGCTTGGCTTGGCGGGCCTCGAAACGGAGCTCGGAGGCCGGCAGCAGCTCATCCCGGCATGCAATGCGCCCCCTTACTCGTGTATAAACAGACATCTCGTCCGGTTTACATTTTCACGAAGAGAACATTTCCTGCAGGATTTCACGAGATATCTCTGGCGGGAGTGGTTAAGCATAAAGGACAGTTATAATTCGAACAAGTGAACATTTAGCTACACATAGATACCAAGATGGAAGCTGTTGTACGTTGGTGTATTTGGGCTGTGTAGGTGTGAAACAGTGAAAAAAATACAAGGGGGGTCGGGGCGATTTAGCCCCCGAAATGCCAAAAGGAGCCCCGAAAATTCCAAAAAAGAGCCCCCATAAATTTGCATAGAGTTCAATGCAAACCAAATTTTAGAGCGCTATTTTCATGCACGCGAGCTTGAAAAGTATCCCCCGAAAAATAAATTATATTTTTTCCCCTGGTGTGAAATGAAGCGAGCATCGAACGAATTTTGCGATCACGCTTTCCTACCTGCTCTCTTATTCATATTGTTTGTGCACAGGGCGTGCTAGCTCTAGTACTATATAGCCCGTGTAGTTGCCGCAGGGCTATAGAACATTTTATGCCATGTTTCAACTGCACCTGTCCCCCAAATGCTTCCACGAAAAATGGCTCAAAAAACGCAGAATGATCGGACTTTTTAACACTTATTTATCTACGGATAAAGTGTGTACACAACATTTCAAAACGAAACGCAAGTAGTGCTAGCACTTTGAGGAATAAATGCATAAATACATAGTGTAAAGTTGTGGAGTGTTCAAAAAGATAGGTGAGATGTCCATGTAGATAAATAAGTGTTAAAAAGCCCGATCATTCTGCGTTTTGTTTTATGAGCAATTTTTCGTGAAAGCATTGGGGGACAGGTGCAGTTACGAAACCTGGCATAAAATCTTCTATAGCCCTGGGGCAACTGTACGCGGGCTATAGTACTAGAGCTAAGGGCGTGCGTGCGGTGTACTTGTGTGTTGCAGATGAGCATTTGACCGGCATTTACGGGTAATTATCGGCAATAATAGGTGAAATAGAGTACAGAAACATTAAGACTTTGGTAGTAAATACATTTCGTGTTTATTTACCAATATTTTTTTATTGACAAGTGCCTGTGAACAAGATGATCAGCCCGTAAATCAACAAATTGAACAGTGTCAATGACAACAACGTCAAATACAGTGAAGAAAAATATGTCAAACATAACATTGTAACAATCCAGTATAGGCAATACTACAAGGCAATACCCTTGCTAAGACATGCGGAAAACACACATAAAAACACAAGAGTAAGACTAAAGAATATACCTCGTCTTATCTCTTAGTTTTAGTTTTACTTGAGAGCTTTCAAGAATCGAAAATAATTTGAATTTCATGGGCTAGCTCTAGTATAGCCCGCGTACAGTTGCCGAAGGCAGCGGTTTGCGCAGGCCTGCGGCAACTGTACGCGATACTAGAGCTATAGTATTCATGGGCGTGTCGATGTTTCGGTAGGCCTGTACCGTAGTATTTGGACGCTCGCCCGAAACTGGATGCTCTTAAGTGCGCATGCGTGCAGGTGCCTCTTGTTTTGCAAGGGCGCATGCGCGGCATGCGCAGTAGTCATCTGCGCATCTCGCCCATCGAAAACGGTCGCAATAAACAAACATGGCGGCCAACCCGGTCACTTATGGAAACATTTGATTGAAACAATTTGCAATGTAGTAAGTTAGTAAGACTGTGTTATGTGTGTCAGGTTACAAGGCGAAACAAAAAGAAAACAAAAGAGCATGGCTACTATTTCCTACGGCCCTGCAAAACAAGATTCAAACAAATAGAAAACAAGAGAAAAACAAAAAAGCATGCGCGCATGCGCACTTAGGAGCGTCCAGTTTCGGGCGAGCGTCCAAATACTACAGTACAGGCAAACTAGATAGGCCTAGAATAATGTAACCCAAACACTAACCTGTATGATACAGGCGGTTCCGGTTCCGCTTCACTACACTAACCGCCTGTACGCGAGCTCAACCCTGGCGGTTCGCAAGCCTCGTTATCGATCGACCGGTTGTTATGGCTTGAATAACTTGAGAAATGACGTCAGGCAAAAGCCTGCTCGCTGATTGGCTGATTGGCCCGTTACAGCTCTCTGATTGGACGCAATGATTTCTTGGTTTGCGAAGTTGGCTGAATGAGCAAGGGGTACAGGCGGTTAGTGTAGTGAAGCAGAACCGGAACCGCCTGTATCATACAGGTTACCCAAACACAGGATAGTGTAACCCACCCCCTATCCTGTGTTTGGGTTACATTATTGTATGGAAGTGTCTAAATAACCGGATCCGGTTTCGGAGCCCTGAAAACTAAACAACCGACTCTCTCTCTCTGATTGGCTAATTTTGTCACTTATTTATTTATTTTTTTATTATTTTTGGCTAATTTTATTTTATTTTAGAATTAGGGTTAGGGTTAGGGTTAGGGTTAGGGTTTGGGTTAGGGTTAGGGTTAGGGTCTATATCCGAAAATTTCAAGTTGGTCTGGGGCGCGTTTCACTAACGTCCGCTAAAGTTCTCCGCGAAGTTGTCCGTTCGCTCGTTAGCGAACGGAGGCATAACAGAGAACTTAGCGAACGGACAACTCCTGTTTCACAAATGCTCCGCTATGCCTCCGCTAAATAGCGGAGGAAAGCAGTCAGTCAGCTGGCAGATAACTACAAATATGTGTTGCAGTTGCTAGGTTACGTTCTATCATATACCAGGTACATAAGCAACAGCGCTGTGACAGAGATACCTCTAGAACTAATGCTATTGGCAGAGAGTCAGTGTGTGTGTGTGTGTGTGTGTGTGTGTGTGTGCTGTGTGTGTGTATGCTATGTATGAGGATGTGCGTTGTGTGTATGTGTGATGTGCTAGTGTGTGTAATGTATGGTTGTGCGTATGTCACGCACATGTAGTTCACACGCATGCACGCCACACACGCATGCACACATGCACGCACGTTATGTGCACACGCACGCACGCACGCACTCGACGCACACACGCACGTCTACGCGCAGCACGCACGCGACGCAAGACGCTAACGCAACTCCTTGCCTAGCGCTGCGGCGCGGCGCCGCACGCACGGCACCACGCAAAGCACGCACCACCACATACACATACACACGCAACGGCACAGCCACCACGCATAGCACGCCACACACATTACAGCACGCACGCACACACAGCACACTCACACACACAACACGCACACTCATACACACTCACCGCACACACGCACACACGCGCAAGCACGCAAAGCACGCGCGCACGCACGCACGCACGCAGAGATACATACACAAAACTCTAATCCTCTTTCCCTATTATCTACTCCTGGATGCATAAAAACTAGTATACACCGTCATACCCAGTGCTCTCCTGTTATGGAAACAAAAGCTACTCAGGATAAATGGCCTGATAGTAATCAGTCCACACTATAATTTTAATTAGAATAAGCTCTCGTATCTTCATAGGTGATTATAGTGCGAATTTTGGTGTATTATTGGGTCATTATATACACCATTGGAAGTGCTCCGCTAAAATTTAGCCGGGACTTGGCAGGAGCTCACCGCTAAAGGTTGTCCGCACTGAAAATGAAGCGTAAAAAGCGAGCGACTTTAGCAACACAGGTTCGCTGAAACGCTCCTCTTGCTATTTAGCGCGACCAAAACTTGCAGTCGGGGAGGTTAGCGGAAGAAAGGATAGCGGAAGGAATAACATTATAGGCGAACGGAACGGCGAAGCATTTGTGAAGATGGGGTCCGGGCCGGCCACCGGCTGGAGAATGAGACCTTCACCAGGTTGTAGAGCTTTCCGCTTCAGTGATAGTACGGGGTGGTTACCGTGTTCGAACCCATTAAGGTGTTTTTAATTTCCTACTGCCTTTCTGTATTTCTTTTGTATTTTATTGGGTTTAGATTCCTGCATTTATTTGTTCCTGTAACAGTTTGTTTACTCGTTCGAAGATTAAAGTCATTATTTCTTCTTATGTTTAGCCATTAAAAATTGGGCCGATTGTATATTTGTTCCTGTAATAAGTTTAGATGTATGGTCGGAAACTGACCAATCAGAGAAGAAAGCCGGCGTATGTATTATGTATTTAGCTTTCAGAACTCGCGAAACCGCGGTCGGTCGTATTACAGCACTGCTGGCCTAAGTCACTAACCCGACCAGGCTGTGGCAGTTAGGGGAAACATATCAGCTCCTTAAAACTTAACCGTGGTGACCACCTACGGTCAATGACTAGCGGGTATTCGTAACCCTGAGCAATACCGTTTCTTGGGAGCGAGCCTAAGTAACTAGCTCTAGTTACTATAGCCTGCCTTACTCATTAACTCCTGCCTGGCCGCCATAGCGGGCAGTTAATGTCGAGCAGCTAGAGTCTAGAGCTAGACCTTATGACGTGAGCGCACAGAATCAGTGGCGTCTGTGTTGTAACCAGGTACTACAGATATGGACCCGAGGTAGTTTTAGGTTGTAGTATTATTAATCTCTTAATATGTTTGTAATAGCCGAGGTATGTTTAAGGTAGGTCGTTATGGTGTAGAGTTGGGGTTTAGGGTTCTAGGCGTTTCAGAGGGTTATGTAGGGGTAGGTACACTTCTGCTAGTACAAGTCTCGGCTACACTTGTGAGGCCATTCAACTACTAGTATGTACCTACGGCAGTTACAAATAGTCTGTACTAGTACGCATCGTTACGACAACGACCCCTTGAGCAATACTAGCCCGACCAGGCTGTGCGACGGATTGTCTATACAGTATCCTATACGGTCCTATATCCTATATATAGTCTATACGGTATCCTAACCCTAGCGATACCGTTTCTTGGAGCTAGCCTAATACTAATAGTAATACTAATAGTAATACTAATACTAATAGTATATTATTGTATCTATAGCCAACGTGCACACATCTGGCTGAATTAGGGCCTACTCAACGTAACGGGAAAATTGCATACGATTGAACTTTGTTCATAATACTGACAGAAGCGTAGTCACCTTTCTTCAACTAAATCCATGTCTGATTCGGATTCTATGGCGTGAGGATCACGTGCTGAGGGACGATAAACAAAATAAACAAGATCGCTGAAAGTGGCAACCGGCAGTTAGAC
>NW_014577332.1:4895-5175 GCF_000485595.1 Priapulus caudatus | reverse complement strand
TAAGACATGTCTCATTAGGCATGTAATGAGTTACGTTTCTATAATTCACAGTTTGCGAGATATGATAGGTAAATACACTTTCCTACCGATTAAACCCGTACTACAGGCCTGTTTAAGCCTATCGGTTTGACCGCGCGTGAATAACAGCTAATTAATTAGGTTAATCGTGGGTCAATTAACACGAAACTCACAAATTCTACATGCCTAATGAGACATGTCTTAGCTATAATCACATATCTCGTGAAGAAGTCGAGTTGTGATTCTAGCGTATAATAGCCTA
>NW_014577332.1:0-507 GCF_000485595.1 Priapulus caudatus | reverse complement strand
TTTCCTACCGATTAAACCCGTACTACAGGCCTGTTTAAGCCTATCGGTTTGACCGCGCGTGAATAACAGCTAATTAATTAGGTTAATCAATAATTAATCTAATTAATAATTATGCATGTAGAATTATAGAAACGTAACTCATACAGTTTGCGAGATATGATAGGTAAATACACTTTCCTACCGATTAAACCCGTACTACAGGCCTGTATACGCCAATGGGTTTGACCGCGCGTGAATAACAGCTAATTAATTAGGTTAATCGTGGGTCAATTAACACGAAACTCACAGTGATTATAGCTAAGACATGTCTCATTAGGCATGTAGAATTATAGAAACGTAACTCATACAGTTTGCGAGATATGATAGGTAAATACACTTTCCTACCGATTAAACCCGTACTACATGCCTGTATACGCCAATGGGTTTGACCGCGCGTGAATAACAGCTAATTAATTAGGTTAATCGTGGGTCAATTAACTTGAAACTCACAGTGATTACTTGTAAGAC
>NW_014577331.1:330566-331040 GCF_000485595.1 Priapulus caudatus | reverse complement strand
ACTACTACTGCCAGCATCGTGTGAATCCTCCTCCCTCACACACACACACATACAAACCGCTCTCAACCCATCGACAAACGACGCGTGCGGCTCGCATCGCGCACGTTTCCTTCATAATCTCTCGTGACGGCTTTCGTGATTAGACACCAATTATTTTTTTTGCGGCTGGCATCAAGTGCGAGACACTTGACGTGGTGTAAGCTTGCGGGGCATATTAATCATGACGCTGATCACGAGACGGGCAAATAAAAAGCGAACATATTAATCATGATGCGCACGTCAGTAGTCGGGCGTGAACGCGTCCGTACATCATCCCGGAGCACTCAGCATACAAGAGCACGCAGCGTCCAAGAGCACGCAGCATACAAGAGCACGCAGCATCCAGGAGCACGCAGCATCCAGGAGCACGCAGCATCCAGGAGCACGCAGCATGCACAGGAGCACGCAGCATCCAGGAGCACGCAGCATACAGGA
>NW_014577331.1:324447-329057 GCF_000485595.1 Priapulus caudatus | reverse complement strand
TCCTTACACAGTAAACACCCATCCTTACACAGTAAACACCCATCCGTACACAGTAAACACCCATCCTTACACAGTAAACACCCATCCTTACACAGTAAACACCCATCCTTACACACTAAACACTCTTCTTTACACAGTAAACACTCATGCTTACACAGCAAACATCCATTCTTACACAGTAAACACCCATGCTTACACAGTAAACACCCATCCGTACACAGTAAACACCCATCCTTACACACTAAACACTCTTCTTTACACAGTAAACACTCATGCTTACACAGTAAACATCCATTCATACACAGTAAACATCCATTCTTACACAGTAAACACTCATGCCTACACAGTGAACACCCATCCTTACACAGTAAACACCCATCCTTACAGAACAACAGATATGGAGGAGATAGAAGCAGAGGAGGAAAGACGAAGAGAAGAAGAGAGAGAGAGAGAAAGAAGAAGCAGGGAGCGCCTGCTCACACCCCTGCTCACAACAGCGCCGACGCTGCTGCCCTCTACCGGTCGCGACATGAGCGCTGACGTCATTAGGCGACCTAGGAAACGTCGATCCTGTTGTCGTCGTGTTTTTTCCGCGACATCAAACAATCCGCGCGTCTGTCATATTTTGCGACGACGGCTACGGACGCAGATCACTGTCAGATTACATCATCGTTACCGGAGAGGGAGGAGGGGGAGGAGCGGAAGGAGGGAAGGAGGGGGAGGGGAGAGGAGCGAAAGGAGAAAGAGGAGGGGGAGGAGAGAGGAGCGGAAGGAGGGGGAGGGGGAGGAGCGGGAGGAGAACGAGGAGAGGGAGGAGGGGAAGGAGGATGAGGAGGAGAGGGAGGAGCGGGAGGAGGAGAAAGAGGAGGGGGAGCGCGAAAAGCAGGAGGAGAAAGATGAGGAGGAGAGGGAGAAGCGGGAGGAGGAGGAGGAGACGGGGGAGGAGCGGGAGAAGCGGGAGGAGCGGGAGGAGCGGGAGAAGCAGNAAGAACATTCGGTGGTCTATGTCACCTTGGCAAAATTGGAGGTCACAGGTCAAGGGCAGTGGGGGAAGGTCAGATTTCATGCATTTTTGAGGACATGAGCTGACAGACTGATCCAACATAATATTGAGGGGTGGAATCTATAGGGACAATTGATGTCAAAGGTTACGAGGCATGAAGGGAAGGGGAAATATATTCTTTTCCTTAAAAATATTCTTATATGTTAATTAATTTATTATATAATTTGACATATAATTTATATTTAATAGGATTATATATTTGTAATATTATTATTTATTTTATTTATTACATTATTTTTTCTCATATAAGTTGCGGCACAAACATAAATCATGACTTGACGAATGCTCTTGATATTTGGTATATGATATTGTAGGTCACAGGTTAAGGGGCAGAGGGACAATAGGGACAGATTTCTGACGTTTTTAGAAGATACGGTCCGACAGACCAAATGGAAAATATTTTTGCATCAGTGATGACCTACCATTTTTATGACTTGGCAATGGCAATGGCTTGTGAATATGGCATGACATTCTAAGAACAACGAATTGTACTTCCGATTTTCCGATACTTAAGTGCAAAGAGTCGCTGTGCAGTAACCACTTGACCCTCAAGATGTCACCGGTTAACGTGGTTTAATTATACATAATATGATAATCATGATGCCTTCTGTGCCTAGAAGTAGAAGCTAGAGGCTAGCGTATACACCTACTTAGCTCTAGTAACTATAGCCCGCGTACGGTTTCCGCAGGCGTGCCCCAGGCCTGCGGCAACCGTACGCGGGCTATAGTTACTACTAGTACTACTACTGCTGAAGGGGTCGTTGTCGTATATGTAGTACCCGAGGTGTCGGCGAGTATGTCGCCTACGCCTACTCCCTAACCTTATCAAATAGTTACCAGGGTACGTTCCGGTATACCGGACCGTACCCAGGGTACGTTCCGGCAGTACCCTGGGGCTCAGCCCTGGGGGACATAGACCCTATGAGCTAAACTTGTGCGGTGTGTTATGCAATCGCTAATTGGCGGAGAAGTTTAGGATTTGTCCAATCAAACACCGAATACAATACGACTGTAATCGCTCACGTGACAAAGGATCTCGCCACAGACTAACGGATCCGTTATCCGTTAGTCTGTGATCTCGCTCTCTATAATATATTATATATATACACGTATATATATATAAATATATATATATAAATTATTTATTTATTTATATATATATATGTATATCTGGATAGTTAGCGTACACACGAACACGTAACTGAATTTCTCCCTATTTTTTTAACATATTTTTCATCAAACAAATATAGAGCAGTTTACGGTAGTTTGCTGCGACATATGTAAGCAGACCAGCTTTTTCCTTCTGATCTACCCCGTGCTGTCTATGCACTGAACTGTCGTTATCTAATATATTTCACGCACTTCCCTATTGGGGGTTAGATTCTTTTCCCACAAGCATCCGCGTAGGAAATTCTATTCAAAATTCATCATATAAATGCATAAACCGTATAATTTCTCATAGAATGAATGAGTACGCATCCAAACTCCTAGCAAATTAAAACATTTTAACATTTTAATAACTAATCAACTTTCTTCACTATGGTAAATGTATGGAGTTGAACATGTTTGTTTACATCGAGTGCATGGAACGGCCAAATATACAGCCAATGCAACAAAATAACAATAAATAATGATCGAAATCAGTGATATAAACCAATTTAATGAGTCGAACGGTTTGCAAAATACCACTTAAACTATTATCATGCTATTTGATTCAATCGATGTCACACGTTCAAATAAATGAGACGGAAATTGTTTGATTATTACAGCAATAGATATACATTGATATACAACAACGACCAGTACATAGAAACAAACGAAAGGGACTCACAGAAACACACACGTGTACACATACGCACACAGCGAGCGAGATAGGAGGAAATGCAGACCTGGTGCACTCACACACGCTTACACACCTTCACACATATACGCATGGGCATAAGCACGCGCGCACGCGCATCGCACGCACATAAATGAACGCACGCACAAGCACACGCGTTCACTATTACCGCACATGATCGCACGCACGCACACGAACGCACACGAACGCACACGCACGCACACACACACACACACACATTCACTCACATACACCCTACACATACGGGTGCTTTACCCGACCACACGTACACACGCACATTTGCGCATACACGCACACATGCGCATACACGCACACACACCCACATCACATGCATACACGCGCACACACGCACACACGCGCGCACAAGCTCTCACGCACACGCGCTCAGACAGGCGCGCACACACACGCGCACACGCGCACGCACACAGGCCCAAGGATAGAGAAAATGGGTCCCAATAAAACAATAATACAGGTCAGGTTTCTCAGCACGTGATTTTCAAATTTTGCTTCCATTGAAGAATAAAAAACAGACACAGAACTGCGCTAATCTAGTAAATGCTATAAAACAAAGCAGTACTTATCTTCCAATGACTGGCGGTGGTTCAATTCAACGTTGAAATTCATCTTCGCATTCCCTCACACTGTTAAAAAGCATTAAAAATATAAAAAGCAATGCAACTAGACTCGGCCAATGTTTCACGCTTGTCTCTATCCTAATTTGTTTAGTCAACGTACCTATTTATCCGTCAGAATGTGGCAGCTCCTGACCAAGTAGAAAGCTCATGAATTCTACCTACCACTGGATAGTTATTTTTCAGATGTCAGCGAAACGTAGCCACGTAGCACGTTCTAGTTGCACGCCCCACGTTTCTTTGTGCAATGTAACACTGAATATTAACCTCCAACCTTTATAGCAACCGTGCACGTACGGCTGGATTCTTCTGAAAGCTATTGCATGCCGGCAAAAGAAGCCCCTTGCCATCACATGATCTATATTGCTTCACACACGTGAGTTAGGGAACATGACTTTGCATGGCTCAAGCAATCACAGCTCGACTTTGTGACCATACTAGAGCCAACATGTACGCAATGGGAGAGCGTGCCTGCGTACGTGCGTGCGTGCGTACGTACGTGCGTGCGGGGGGCGTGCGTGCTTACGTACGTGCGCGCGGATGGGCGGGCCTGTGGGCGAGTGGACGGTAGTGTGTGCGTACGCGCGTGTGCGTGCGTGCGCATAAGTGCGGTACGTGTGCATGCGTGTGTGCGCGCGCGTGTAGATACATAATACAGCGCATAATACAGTCTCAAAACACAGCGCGCCAAATATGTGTCTAACTATATATATTGGCGCGCTGTGGTTTGAGACAGTCTGGAGGTGCCTTGAGTAAGTGGGACGCTGTAAAGCCACGCTCCAGTTGCAGGAACCTAATTATCTGGAAAACTATTTCTCTCGCTCTCTTTCTCTTTCTTTCTCTCTCTTTCTCCCTCTCTCTCTCTCGCTCTCTTTCTCTTTCTTTCTCTCTCTCTCCCCCCCTCTCTCTCTCTTTCACACTTTCCCGCTCTCTCTTTTTCTGTTCCTTTCTTTCAATCTTTCTCTCTCTTTCTCTCTCTATCTCTCTCTCTATCTAACTATCTATCTATCTATCTATCTATCTATCTATCTATCTATCTATCTATCTATCTATC
>NW_014577331.1:313578-316662 GCF_000485595.1 Priapulus caudatus | reverse complement strand
AGAAATGCACATTTCAGCGGAGAGGTTAATAACTCACTTTGAACAGCCATGGTATTCAATGCAGTTGCGGACAGTATCTAATGTCCATACATATGAACTGAAGACAATTAATCACAGAGGTACTATATTATAACCAATAATGCGCCCCCACTGCATGTATGTATTGTAATACCCTTGTCAACGTTTTTTTTTTGACTCCTATCTGAGAATCACGTATACGCTTTATGTATGAAGTAGAACTCCAGTACAGAAACCATAACCTACTTATAACCCTAAATATAGATATAAAAAAAAAATTTAATTGAACCAATAAAAACAAAAATGTAATCACAAAGTAGTTGTAGCTGTACTTGAAAATGGTAAGCAAAACACCCAGATGCATTGCCAGTATTGAAATATATTGTCAAATCAGTCAAATGAATCTTCTTCCACTCACAATTGGTTGTCTTTAATTTTATTCAATGATAGCAATTTAATAAACTATTGTATTAGTAGTCTAATTACATATTTGTTTGCATGCAGAACTATTTAGCAAATTCTTTGATCACGTCGTCAAGAGTGATGACCCGGAACTGAAACACAGCAAGCCGGCACCTGACATATTCTTACTGAGTGCGAGCAGGTTTCCAGAAAAACCAGATCCTAGCAAGGTATACGCTAGTTTAGTCAAAAAGAAAATATGAGCAGTGGTGATTTATAACCAAATCTAATGTAAAATGTATGTAGCTATGCTGGCATATGTTCGTACAGGGAGGATTATAAAGCTGGCTCATGTGCTTTTAAAACACGATTTCCAACCATAACAGAAATATCTGCCATCGTTGAAGATACTAAGGAAGTACCAGCTAAGCCACTTTTATATGATGCCAGGGTATTTCCTGCCCGGGCCCCCCCTCAGTGTTATTTAGGGTACGCATATGCTCGTTCCCTCCCTTTGAAAGCACCCCCCTATCTCAGGACTGCCAAAATTTTTGAACCCCCCTTTCGCGGGCTTTTTGCGGGGTTTTCCTGCATTGGAGAACCCCCTAAATCCGGAACACTACGTATAGACTGGTAACCGTTCGCCACCTTCACTCCGGTACGTATCCTTCGCTACACTGACGTAGTGACGTTAGTGTAGCGTGTAGAACTGTCGACCGGGTACCAGTCTACACACTACGTAGTGTACAGTTCAGTGATCGAGGGGAACTAGGGAGCAATATTTTTTTTTTCAAAATGAAATAATCCTGAATGAGCTTTCAAAACTAGCAGGAATTTTAGGAATTTGATCCCGGGACCGAAAGTTTTCTATGATATTCAAGATGAAAGAGAGAGAGGAAAAACACATCCTTTTTAAAGAAATCTCCGGGTGAAAAGTCAAATACACCCCCCTTTTTTACAATTCTTGGGCCGGATTTTGTCGCGCGAAAAATACCCCTTTACCGGAGATTTTGGGAACGCGCATGCGATCCTTCCGACCTCGGAGTGGGGGGCCGGGGAGAGAAAGAGAGAGAGAGAGAGAGAGCGAGAGAGAAAGAGAGAGAGAGAGAGAGGAGAGAGAGCGCGCGCAGCAGGAGAATATAGCATGGGATATATGGGAATGTAAAAATATTCAGTTTTACATGGATATAGCAGTGAATGCAGTGGCTATGTAAAAGAATATGGGAGAGAAGCAAGGAATATAAAGCAATAGTGGGAAATGTGAGGGAATAATGCGTAAAAACAGAGGGAATATGAGGCAGTACAGAAAAAACTGACCATTGGAATAGCGTGCAAGATAACATTCCAGCTCTCAGATGTGACAGCAAATATCGCGATATCATTCGCATGCCAGCGTCATTGTCGGCGTACTTATTTCTTCGTTGATTGTTTCGCGGTAGAAATTCTCCGGCTCCTTCCTGGCGTGCGTCGAGCGCAGCAACAAGAGTGCCTCCCGCCTGCTCCGCCTGATCTTGGACAACTTCCCGTCATACAGGGACGAAACCACGTACGTGGGACGCAGAGGTAGTGTGAGCGGCATCACCATCTACGCATTGAGTATGTAACGACAGTGTCATCTATTAGGGTAGCGTGCCGCGTTGTGAAATGGCAGATGTCACCAGTAGTTATGCAGCAGTGAGCTGTCCATGAAATGTTTACACACTGGTGACATATTTACACATCTTGAACAAAGGCGTGTGTGACTCGAACTAGCCGTGTATGAGAATGGTGATGATAGAGTTTCTTTGTTGAATCTATCATTGATATCGTCGACGGTTTCGGACTAATTCCTGCATGTCTGGCCCCGCCAATGCCAAGAATATTTCCGAATTTACATTGTATACCTCCGTGAAAAACGTGCAACAGTATAGATAATGGTTCGTCAGTGATATAATTGTTCATTCATTGTTGCATCAGTGTTCTCCCACTTTTCTATCATTGTACGATAAAGGTTCCATCATTGTTCCGTCGTTGTTCCATAATTGTACTATCATTGTTCCATTATAGTTTGAGTGGCACTATGGAAGCGAGCTCAGATCCTGGTAGCAGACATCTGGGCGTGTTGTAAGGGCAAAGGCTACGGCGAATTCCACGACATAGACACCCTCGATCACCATGTTTGCCGATTACAGGTGCATGTTACCTTACAGACAGGGCAACTAAAACCCAATTACAGGGCCTAACATATTATATAGATACTATAATTATATAAGTCCTATAATATATAGGTCCTATTATATATAGGTGACTGGTCCTATAATTGTATAAGCCCTATATTATATAGGCCCTATAACATATTATATAGCCCCTATATTTTAAGTTGCTGGATCTCGGAGTGATCAGAATTTGTGAAATGGATCCATTGATGTTGGAACATTTCCCACCTGGGTTTCATCTGTAGATTAATCGCTAATACGGATGCTCGTTTGTTATTTGTAAAACACCGCAGGCGCTGGTTTAATTAATTCGGCGTTCTGGAGTATTCGCAGATACTCCTGGATCTGCTGCTAAAAGATGCAAAAATGTTTTCAATGAATTCAATGTTCTTATGTGTGATCAAGGGCAGCATAAGTTAACCTTGCAAATTAATATCAGAGGTTGGCGTGAACCGACAATGCTTCAACG
>NW_014577331.1:303512-307510 GCF_000485595.1 Priapulus caudatus | reverse complement strand
TGTAAAGTTAATGCGAAAGTTAATGCTACGATAACACTTACGACTAATGCTAATGTTGCGAGACTAGCGTTGACAGAAACACATCGCAGCTATTAGAAAACTTACGATAACAGGAACTTCATCACAAGGCTGCTGATTGGATGAGAATCAATCAAATTCATAGCCATCAATTGTACATCACAGTAATTTATGCATATTATAAACGTGTATTAATTTGAATTTTGTGATTGATTCTCATCCAATCAGCAGCCTTGTGATGAAGTTCCTGTTATCGTAAGTTTTCTAATAGCTGCGATGTGTTTCTGTCAACGCTAGTCTCGCAACATTAGCATTAGTCGTAAGTGTTATCGTAGCATTAACTTTAGCATTAACTTTACGATGTTTCTGACAACGGGCCCATGGTTCCCACAAAAGTAAAATATTTTTTCAAGGACAATACGCGACAAGTAGTTTTAGCTTTTTAGAGTCATCATATATATCTGAGAGTAATATATAAAGTAAAAATAGTTGTTTTACACGAGTGCCGACAGCAGATTAAACAGCCGCTATAGCTCGCCGATTACCGACGTACACAATAGTCGTTTAATATTATCATTCACGCAGATTCATGTCACAGTCGTGCAACAATATGTAAAGCTTTGATGTAACATGTATCACTCAAAACCATGTATCACACAATGTACTGTATCACTCAGAAATTTTATTATTTTAACTGCTCAACACTATTGCATTTATTAGATTTTTTCTCCGTGACAAACACTGTCTTCAGTAAATGTATTTGTAGTTGAATTACATGCAATAAAGATTTAATAATATTAATAATAATAATAAACAATTGCCGGTTTTTTATGCTGACCTTTTATCTGCTGTGTCAGGCAGTAACATTAACAGTGAATAAAAGTAATTACTTATTCCTTACTCCCCTCTCGCGGATAGTATCGAAAAGCATGGACATTTTTTTTCACTCCGCAAAGCACAAATGTGAATTTACGCTTATAATACACGCGCACGCGTGCGTGCAACCATACCCGCGTGTGCGCGTCCGGTCGTGCGTGTGTATGTGTGTTTGTGTGACTGTAAAAACGCGTATTATAGCCGTATAATCATATTTTGTGCTTTGGGGGAGTGAAAAAGTTGAGGCTGAAAACCGGCCATTTGCCTGGCTAATTTTCACAGCGCAACTGATGCCGTGGGCGATACTATCCGCGATAGGGGAAGGGAAATACTGCGGGGAAGGGAGTTAGACAGGAGGAGGAAGGAAAGAGGAGAGAAAGGAGAGAGCGGCGGAGGGAGGGAAGAATTAATGCAGACGGAGATGTGCACACGCATGTTCCGTACGGTATAATATGTCTACACGATATCACCGTGAAATCACTCATGGAGAAAAGACACCTGCAGTAGAAAACCATTCACGTAATGACCACACACACGCTGCTACATTAGTTGGGTTTTCACGCACGAATCAATAGTTTATGTATAAATGGTTTGCTGTATACTCACACATACTGGCAAGCACCTCCAAATTCGAGCTTAAAGTGCCTGTGTAATATCATTTCTCTAAGAATACACAGCACACTCGCTATAGGTGGTGCTAGTAGATCAAGCGCTCATTATTCTAACATTTCTACAAGCGAAAACTACCTGCATGCTTTATTTGTTGTGAGTATTTACATTATAAGGGTAACAAGGGCAAGAGTTAGGGTTAGAGCTAAGGTTAGGCTTGGGTTTAAGGTTAGGATTGAATATAGTTATAGAATGTCTCTATGAATACACAGCGTACTTGCTAGGTGGCGCTAGAAAATCATATAAAAGACTGAAAGTGCATGTATATTATACTACAGTACACAATCTATTATCTTAAATTCTGAAAACCGAAAAGCTCCGAAAACCAAGTTTTTTCGTGCGCAAGTTTGGCTGCACAAGGTTCACTGCAGAAATATTAATGTGTTTGGCATTACTCATACATATTGTACTGTACTGGTACAGCACTTGTGTAATAAAGCAGAAATCATGAAAGCGGAAATTAATAAAATGGAAATGTAGGAATAGAGAGCATAGGCGATAGTGGCACGAGTATTAGAGAAATTAGTTAGAGGGACAACGATTGTAGAAGCGTCCAACAGCACATTGAATAATTAACATCGCAACGCTTAGAAGATTGGTAATTATGCCAACGGCAGATGGGCGATTAGTTTAAAGGGCACAGACGGTGTTAGATTGTAGCGAGCACGCAGTAGAGTGGGCTAAAATAATTAGCCACTGTTACGAAGCAACGCATGCAGAATAAAAGTTACCAGGGACAGTTTGGCAGCCAGCCAAGGAACAAAGGGTTGGGTTTGGACACAGTCCAAACTGACGTAAGATAGACCAGGTGGTCACTCGTCATACTAATGTTAAGATTAGCCAAGATTGCTGAATGTAAAGCTAGACTGCGTCACATCTGCATATATAATGCAGAATTATCGTACGATTATTGAATAATATATCATCTGGATGCAGGTTGACGTAATCAGTTAAATTGTGATGTTGTATTTTTTCCAGGTCACTTAATTTGTTCCAGAGTGGTGATAGGAAGAAAGTCGAGATCAGTGGTGCTAGCATCTCGGCGGTGAAGGTACACGAATATCTGTCGCGAAACATTCCTGCAATCTGTCAAGTTATCATCTAGTCACTAAGCCTTCTGGTTGAAAATTTCCATTGATTTAGTTGATGGTGACCGAAAGTTCATTCGTTTTCAAAAGACGAGCGAATCAGGAATCAGGATCAAGAATTTCTCTCTGATTTCAAGCGTAAAACTTCTAACGTGACGATATATTCTCGCTTAGTTGGACCTCGCAAAACTGTGCACCCTCCTGCAGACAAAGGGCGCTGCCAGAGTGTACGTGAACGTCGTGATGGTCAACTTCTACCTCTGGGATCTGATCAAAACAAAGACGGCTGAAGGCAGCAGCATACAGCTTCCCTTCCATCACATCAGATGCATTTACTACTGAGACTCGGTGAGCGATCTATCGTAAACAACCTGCTAGAACCACGGGGAATGTTCCTAGAACCCCCGAGTGCACGGACGACCCTATCCCTAACTGGAAGGTTGGGGAGGAAACACTGGACAGTGTTACCTAACAAACAATCAACTAGCTGTGATTATTAAAACCATTCTAATTACGATTATCTTTATGCAAAGCTGCTGTGATATCGATAAATAAGTATCTTATTAGTAAGAATTTGTTGTCTACCTATCGAAGGTAACACCGTCTGACAATATCGCCTCAATAGATGTGTTTTTAAACATTACTTATGTTGACCTGGTGCAGGTATGACGAATGTGATTGTAAAACAATGCAAAATAAATAACCGTTAGTAATGGTAAATAAGACAGAAGCATTTATTTGGCATTTTTGTATTCTGCGTACATATGATGTCTACACACACACACAGCTCGTGTACATGCTCGTTGCCATGGTTACGTATCGGGAATCGGTTACATATTATCAAGAGCTAATAATACCTGGTATTAGGTATTAATATAAGGTATTATATATAAGGTATAATTAGCTCTTGATATTATATATATAAAAGAAAAAGAGATCTAGAACAGCAGAGTAAGGAATACGAATTCTGTTGTTGCATTGGCTATGCCCTCGCACCTGAAAATTACACGTGAAAGACTATATTATACGTATAGTGATTCCTAGCTCTTCCACGTGTTAGATGCCCTCTTCCATGTGTTAGCTGCCTTCATCCACGTGTTAGCTGCCCTCTTTCACGTGTTAGCTGTCCTCTTCCACGTGTTAGCTCCCCTCTTCCACGTGTTAGCTGACCTCTTCCACGTGTTAGCTGCCCTCTTCCACGTGCTAGCTGCTCTCTTCCACGTGTTAGCTGCCCTCTTCCACGTGTTAGCTGCCCTCTTCCACGTGTTAGCTGCCCTCTTCCACGTGTTAGCTGCCCTCTTCCACGTGTTAGCTGCCCTCTTCCACGTGTTAGCTGCCCTCTTCCAC
>NW_014577331.1:296894-298419 GCF_000485595.1 Priapulus caudatus | reverse complement strand
GAACGGCAGCCGAAGTTATACAATGATATTAAATATATTGTAGGTTGTGCATTCGTGTACGTAGTTTGTTCTGAAGAATATAAAACGCGACCTATAACGAACTTCAGCAGTGAACCCGATTCCTGCAAACTTTTAAATTATTACGGTTAGCAGTGGCAGAAGAAAGAAGGAAAGGAGACCGACCGGCTCACGTGCGAAATTCTAGAGCAACTCTATTTGCATCGCTATGGCTATGGCAATGGCCTTGCCGTGAAAGATTTACTTGATTACAAGTAGATCGCTGCCATGTAAAGTGTGCAAGTACTTCATTATCAAAACAGAATCCGAGACAAATATATTGCATGTAGACAATTTTTTGAAATTACACGAAAGTCTATCATTCATTTATTTGAAAAATACATATTAATTTCATACCAGCAATTCATTAAGTACTTGTGATGTGATATAACAATAATTTACAGCAAGTGATACATAAATAAATAAATAAATAAAAGTATGAATAATTGAATGAATAAATGAATGTAATATATAAACTCATTATTAATTAATGAATTTCTAACCGGTTTTATCTATCGCAGGTGTGAGACAGTAGGTTCCAAACTTTAATAAACGAGCGTTTGAAAAGTGCTACATGTTCAGGCCACGCTTCTCTGACCGACTCCTCCATTTTCTCCCACAGCTCCTCAGCGCTGAGCTTTATAAGTCCGCTCTCACTCACCAGCGGACCGCGATCAAGACGTCCCAGTAACTCATCCACGTGCCGCTCACGCAAATACGCGTTCGGCACGTATGAGATTGTTTTATCGCATTCCTCGGCCAAAACATTGAAATTATCAATATAAGGATGCATCATGTCGCGATTATTTGTACACGATTGTACATACTCAAATATTTTACGTACGATTACTGGGAACGGCAACGGATCCGCTGGGTTGAGTGATGCGGCATGAAGCAGCGCAAGTTTTAGTAGGTAGGAGTCGATCAGTTTCTTGGGCTTAAAGCGAGTGACGATATACAGCTGGAAAACGTCTATGTTAGCTATACGTAAAAGTGTAACGTCACTGTCTGTAAGCAACTCATCCTTTTTCAATTTAATATTTCCACATTTATAATAACAATCATGTACGCGTGGATCAAGAAATGCCTTTGCTGTGATTAGAGCCTGGCGATAAACTGGAAGGAAACTTCTGATCATTTTGCTTTCCGCTACTGCCGTACAGACGGACCAGTACGTATCTGAGTCCACGCCAGGCTTGGGTACCACGTGGTAGTGGTCATCAGGAAAGTTTGTTGCGCCAGCTGGCTTGCCCGAGATTCGTACTCCCGGCGTACAATCTACCGATATAGGCAGAAATTTAAAATGTCCGCTGCCAACAAATTTTAAGTTAAACTGCGTGCAAACTTTGTTCCATGACAAAATATTTGACCTTTGTGTTTTGAATAAATGCTCTCCGTTTTTCATGACGTTCGATACAGCCCTGCACAAAAGCTTAACAAATTTTTCCTTTAGATTTTCCGAAATATG
>NW_014577331.1:286099-296555 GCF_000485595.1 Priapulus caudatus | reverse complement strand
ATTTCGAATAGGAAGTCGTATTCGTCCGGCAGACCAGTTTTTGTGCGGTTGGCCGTGCTGCCTATCAGAACGGGCGTGCAGGAGAAGTCACTGTTTAAAACTTTCATCTCCTTGCACACTCGTTCCATCAGGTCCTGCACGGCGTCCCGCATTTGATCGCATTCCCCCTGATGTTCTAATCTTCCCAAGCCTGGCGTCTTCCATATATCAGACAGTGACGTCACACCACTGAAATTACAGGGTGATATCATACGTTCTATGTCACAATAACAATGGTCGGGCAGCTCACTGACAAAGTATTGGTACGCCAGTATAGCGCCGGCGGATACTCTATGGCCGTCGTTGATGGTGACCATACGGGCGCGACCTGCGGCCACACGGTACGCTGTTTGCACGTCCTCAGGATGCCACGCCCTTATTTTATCCAATAACTCCGTCACAATGCTTGCGTGACCGCCGCCGGCAGCCTCCGCCAACGCCGTCCAGCCACGTTTATTGCGACGCTCCACACGCGCTCCTATTGCTAGTAGCTTCATGACACACGATGTATAACCATTACTGGCAGCATATATCAACACCGTCTCGCCATTATCGTCCGCGTGTTCTATGTTAGCGCCTGCACCTAATAACGCTGTGACCGTATCCAAATGACCGTTACCAGCCGCTACTATTAGTGCGGTGCAGCCAGCATCGGCCGCGTGTTCTATGTTAGCACCTGCACCTAATAACGCTGTGACCGTATCCGTATGACCTGTTAAAGCCGCTACCATTACTGCGGTGCGGCCATCATTGTCCGCGTGATCTATGTTAGCACCTGCACCTAATAACGTTGTGACCGTATCCGTATGACCGTTTACAGCCGCTACCATTACTGCGGTGCCGCCATTCTTTTTCGCGTGTTCTATGTTAGCGCCTGCACCTAATAACGCTGTGACCGTATCCGTATGACCGTTAACAGCTGCGCTCATAACTGCGGTGCTGCCATCATTGTCCGCGTGTTCTATGTTAGCGCCTGCACCTAATAACGCTGCAACCGTATCCGTATGACCGTTTACAGCCGCTACCATTACTGCGGTGTAGCCTTCATCGTCCGCGTGTTCTATGATAGCGCCTGCACCTAATAACGCTGTGACCGTATCCGTATGACCGTTAACAGCCGCTACCATTACTGCGGTGCGGCCATTATATTTCGCGTGTTCTATGTTAGCGCCCGCATCTAATAAAGCTGTGACCGTATCCGTATGACCGTTTACAGCCGCTACCATTACTGCGGTGCCGCCATCCTGTTTCGCGTGTTCTATGTTAGCGCCTGCACCTAACAACGTTGTGACCGTATCCGTATGACCGTTAATAGCTGCTACCATTAATGCGGTGCAGCCTGCATCGGCCGCGTGTTCTATGTTAGCACCTGCACCTAATAACGCTGTGACCGTATCCGTATGACCGTTTACAGATGCTACCATTACTGATGTGCGGCCATCATGTTTCGCGTGCTCTATGTTAGCGCCTGCGCCTAACAACGCTGTGACGATATCCGTATGACCGTTAACAGCTGCGCTCATTACTGCCGTGCAGCCATCATTGTCCGCGTGTTCTATGTTAGCACCTGCACCTAATAACGCTGTGACCGTATCCGTATGACCGTTTACAGCTGCTACCATTCCTGCGGTGCGGCCATCATGTTAGCCCCTGCACCTAATAACGCTGTGACCGTATCCGTATGACCGTTAATAGCTGCGCTCATTACTGCCGTGTAGCCATCATTGTCCGCGTGTTCTATGTTAGCACCTGCACCTAATAACGCTGTGACCGTATCCGTATGACCGTTAACAGCTGCGCTCATTACTGCCGTGTAGCCATCATTGTCCGCGTGTTCTATGTTAGCACCTGCACCTAATAACGCTGTGACCGTATCCGTATGACCGTTAACAGCTGCACTCGTTACTGCCGTGTAGCCAGCATCGGCCGCGTGTTCTATGTTAGCACCTGCACCTAACAACGCTGTGACCGTATCCGTATGACCGTTAACAGCTGCGCTCATTACTGCCGTGTAGCCAGCATCGGCCNTGGCGATATACAGCTGAATAATGTCTATGTTAGCTGTATGTAAACCTGTAACGTCACTGTCTCTACGCAACTTATTCTTATTCGATATGTTTCGATACCTATAATAACACTCATGTACTCGAGGATCAAGAAATGCCTTTGCTGTGATTAGAGCCTGGCGATAAACTGGATGGAAACTTTTGATCATATTGCTTTCCGCTACTGCCGTACAGATGGACCAGCACGTATTATCTGAGTTCACGCCAGGCTTGGGTACCACGTGGTAGTGGTCATGAGGAAAGATTGTTGCGCCAGCTGGCTTGCCCGAGATTCGTATACTCCCGGCGTAACATCAACCGATATACGTAGATATCTAAAATGTCCGCCGCCAACAAATTTCATGTTAAATTGCGTGCAAACTTTGTTCCATGCCAAAATATGTGACCTTTGTGTTTTGAATAAATGCTCTCCGTTTTTCATGACTTTCGATACAGCCTGGCACAATAGCTTAACAAATTCTTCCTTTAGATTTACCGAAATATGCTGGTCTGATTTTTCCTCGCGAATTGTTACAAAGCCAGCTGTATTCGATTTTGTGTTTTCAATAATTAATTTTTCTCGATATCTATCGATTTCGAATAGGAAGTCGTATTCGTCCGGCAGTCCAGCTTTTGTGCGGTTGGCCGTGCTGCCTATCAAAATGGGCGTGCAGAAGAAGTCACTGTCTAAGACTTTCATCTCCTTGCAGACTCGCTCTATCAGGTCTTTCACGGCGTCCCGCATTTGATCGCATTCCCCTTGATGCTCTAATCTTCCCAAGCCTGGCGTCTCCCATATATTAGACAGTGACGTCCCACCACTAACATTACAGGGTGATATCTGACGTTCTATGTCACAATAATAATGGTATTGGTGCGCCAGTATAGCGCCGGCGGATTCTCTATAGCCGTCATTGATGGTGACCTTACGGGCGCCATCTACGGCCACCTGGTACGCTGTTTGAACGTCCTCAGGATGCCACACCTTTTTATCCAATAATTCCGTCACAGTAAGTGCGTGACCGCCGTCGGCAGCCCACGCCAACACCGTCCTGCCATTGTTACTGTGACCCTCCACACGCGCTCCTATTGCTAGTAGCTTCATGACACACGATGTATGACCGTGACTGGCAGCACACATCAACGCCGTCCTGCCATTCACGCTCGCGTGTTCTATGTTAGCGCCTGCACCTAATAACGCTGTGACCGTATCCCTATGACCGTTAACAGCCGCTGCCATTACTGCGGTGTAGCCATCTTGTTCCGCGTGTTCTATGTTAGCGCCTGCACCTAATAACGCTGTGACCGTATCCGTATGACCGTTACCAGCCGCTGCGGTTACTGCGGTGCAGCCATCCTGTTTGACGTGTTCTATGTTAGCGCCTGCACCTAATAACGCTGTGACCGTATCCGTATGACCGTTTACAGCTGCTACCATTACTGCGGTGCAGCCATCCTGTTTGGCGTGTTCTATGTTAGCACCTGCACCTAATAACGCTGTGACCGTATCCGTATGACCGTGAACAGCTGCTACTATTACTGCCGTGCAGCCATCCTGTTTGACGTGTTCTATGTTAGCACCTGCACCTAATAACGCTGTGACCGTATCCGTATGACCGTGAACAGCTGCTACTATTACTGCCGTGCAGCCATCCTGTTTGACGTGTTCTATGTTAGCACCTGCACCTAATAACGCTGTGACCGTATCCGTATGACCGTGAACAGCTGCTACTATTACTGCGGTCCAGCCATCCACGTCGCGTGTTCTATGTAGCGCCTGCAATCTAATAATCGCTGCTGACGCACATCGCGTATGAACCGTTAATAGTTGCTGCTCATTACTGCGGTGAGCATAATGTTCCGCGTGTTCTGTGTTAGCTCCCGCACCCCTAATACACGCTGTGACCGCGGTCATCCTATATGACGTTTTATATAGCTGGCTGCTATTAGTGCGGTGGTGCATGATGGTCCGGCGTGTTCTATGTTAGCGGCCCGCATCTAATAACGCTGTGAACCTGTATCCGTATGACCGTCTATAGGCTGCTGCTATTACTGCTGTGGGCGGCAGCCTATCCACGTCGGCGTGTTCTATGTTAGTGCCGCACTTAATAACCGCGCGTGACTGTATTCGTAGGAGCTGTTATAGCTGCTGCGTAATACTTGCGGTGCAGCCATTATGTTGCGCGTTTCTGTGTGCTCCACGCAGCACTAATACGCTGTGACCGTATCCGTAATGACCGTTAATAGGCTGCTACTATTATGCGGTGGCTAGCCATCCACGTGTCGGCGTGTTCTATGTTAGGCGCTTGCAATCTAATAACGCGCTGCTGACCACATCCGTATGACCGTTTTAATAGTCTCTGGCTATTCTGCGGTGAGGCCATAATGTTCGCCTGTGTTCTGTGTTAGGCTCCCGCGACGCTAATAACAGCTGTAACGCGTAATGCCATAATGACCTTTTTATGCTGCTGGGCTACTTCTGCGTGCGGCATCCACGTCCGCGTGTTTTATATTTAGCGCCGCCGCAACCCTAATCATACGCTGTGACCGTATTCGTACGGACCGTTAATAGCTCGCTGCTATATGCGGTGCAGCCAATTATGTTTGCGTGTTCTGTGTTAGTCCCGCACGCCTAATACGCTGTGACCGTATCAGTATGACCGGTTAGTAGCTGCTGGCATTACGTGGGCGGTGTAAGCCATTCACGTGTGTTCGGGTGTCTATCGTTTAGCGCCAAGTATCTATAACCGCTGTGACGGTATCGCGTATGACCGTTTATTGAGCTGCTGCATTAGCTGATGTGGGGCGGCCTATCCACGCGCGTGTTTCTATGTTAGCGCTTGCATCTAAAAGCGCTCGTGACCGTATCCGTATGACCGTTAATGCAGCTTGCCTGCCATTACTGGCGGTCGCAGCAATTCAACTTCGGCGTGTTCTAATGTTAGCGCCTACACAAATAACGCTGGTGAGCCGCATCCGCATGACTGTTAATAGCTGCTACTATTACTAGGCGATGACCCGCCTCATCGTCCGCGATGTTCTAATGTTAGGCGGCCTGGCATCTATAACGGCTGTGACCACATCCGTATGACGTTTAATTAGTTGCTGCTATACTGGCGTGAGGACCATAATGTTTCGCGTGTTTGACTGTGTTAGCTGCCGGCACGCACGGGACAGTCAGATCGAAGCGTACTCGCAGCGAATGCGACCTACGGATTGGCTTCTGTGATAAAAACATTTGGCCAGTTAGTTCTAGACCAGTCGAACGGATATGTAGTAATATGCGACTGTTTGGGCACGTGTCGGTAGTGGCAGCAGTGTGAGAAGTGTTGTGCTCTAATATTGTATAATTTTATTAGTGTGTTAATGTGCAAGTGGATGTATTCCTGTTGATAGGCTAGAGCGTGGGTCAAGCATATTATGTATTTTGAACAAATAATGAATATTAGAAGAGGAGAGAATGCGATGGGAGCAACGTGAAAGCAGAAACGAGACACGAAGACTGAGAATTTCGATAGGCGGGCAAGCATACCTATCACTAAAGCGATGGCGGAGCAGAAAGAGTGGATCTGCGACGAGTGAACGCCGCTGTATAAACATACAACGGCGGAGAGAGGAATCAACGGCCGGAATACATGGGGCGACGAGAATCACGGCGCGTCACAGACGATCACGAGCAGAAAGGCAATACGATCAACGCGGCGAGCGGTAAGGAAGGGGAGGGAACGGTCATCGCGGAGGCAGGAGCGTGAGAACAGGCGCCAGCGATCAACTGGACTTACACAACGGACAGCCAGCCGGAGGATGACCAGGAGGCTGAAATGGCCAGCGAGATTCAGGAGCTTCGCAGGGAAGAGAGAGAGCACGGATCAGCAAGGCAGGAGATGTTCGGACGAAAGCATATCGGAAGACAGTGCTGCCAAAGGTAGGTGTACGGACGCGCCGAGGGGACAGGGAAGAACATAACAGAACAAAGACAACGACACGATTGTAAAACGGATAGGATTGATCACGCGACATTACAAACGAAACAAATAAGAGACAGACGAATAAAGGCGACTGAGGGTTACAACATGAGAGAACTATTAATTACGCGACATAGTTCAAGGTGAGAACTCGAACCGAGCTCGCGTATGTACCCTACATCCTGGAGGGGGTTTTCTACAGGTGGAGGGCTCTCTGTGGGAACGCGACGCACTCGTTCGAACACAAAGAAGCTAAGAGACCGAGAGAAGAAGACAGGGAAGCAGACAGAGAAAGAGGAAGAGGGGAAACAACGTAACGTGACGCGAAGAATATAGCGCGTACACGACATATAGAACGAGAGAACAGAAGTAATGATGATAGAAAGAAGTAGACAGAAAGTGTACATAAGAAGGTAGAGCCACTCGGGGGGGGAAATCACGATATGAAACAGTCAGCCGTCTCAAACCATCACGCTATACGACCTGGACTAACACAGCACAGGAACAATCGCCACAACCACAGCAATATACAGGACAGAAACGGCAGCCGAGAAGGAGATAGCAGCGAGCACAGCTTTGAGAGGAATAGGTGGAAATACTATACTAATAACATCATAAAACACAACGCAAGGGCCTATTCCTTTCAACGCCGGAGGGAGCTGAGCGGGAAAGGTCTCGTGAGGACACGAGAGGAGAGACGTACCGGAGGTACGTCACTTCAAAGGGAGGGGCACGTGTAACCTAGCACGGTACGGACGGGAACGCCAAACGGTTACGTCACTGTCTGGCCACCGGTCAAGTACGGGACGGAGCTTATACGTACATAGTACGACTGACCGAGTGGAGGGGGAACAAAAGCAGCATAACAATAAACAAAGGGAGACGGCGGGTACGCCTATCGACCTAAGGCACTGAGGTCGCACGCGGACGTCGGGCAGATAAATAAAGCGAATGTAACAGAGTAAAGGGATAGAGAGTGTGCGGGGACCAGCCGTGACGAGGCTGGCCGAGACGGCTCCGACGAGATGGCATGTATACGTAAATATGGTTACTTCTTTGGTTGATAGTTAGATTGTATGCGTAGTTTAGATCATTGTGATTACGTGTAAGGGCGCGTACGGCGGTTCAGTGATGCGGTGAAGGGATACGTACATATGTTTACTTATTTGTTTGATAGTTAGATCATTGTGATTGCTCCGCATCAGTTTATATAAAGGACGACTTTATAACCAATGGGGGGTTGAGATTGTATCTGCGTCGATACTGCGTTCCAGCCATCCACGTTCGCGTGTTCTGTGTTAGCCCCTGCGTCTAATAACGCTGTGACCGTATCCGTGTGACCGTAACTAGCTGCTACTATTACTGCGGTGCGGTCATCATGTTTCACGTGTTCTATGTTAGCTCCCGCACCTAATAACGCTGTGACCGTGTCCGTATGACCGCTAATAGCTGCTGCTAATACTGCGGTGTAGCCATCATGTTCCACGTGTTCTGTGTTAGCTCCCGCACCTAATAACGCTGTGACCGTATCCGTATGACCGTTAATAGCTGCTGCTATTACTGCGGTGCAGCCATCATGTTTCGCGTGTTCTGTGTTAGCTCCCGCACCTAATAACGCTGTGACCGTATCCGTATGACCGTTAATAGCTGCTGCTATTACTGCGGTGCAGCCATCATGTTTCGCGTGTTCTATGTTAGCGCCCGCATCTAATAACGCTGTGACCGTATCCGTATGACCGTTAATAGCTGCTGCTAATACTGCGGTGCAGCCATCATGTTTCGCGTGTTCTGTGTTAGCGCCTGCACCTAATAACGCTGTGACCGTATCCGTATGACCGTTAGTAGATTTCTGCGTTCCAGCCATCCACGTTCGCGTGTTTTATGTTAGCGCCTGCACCTAATAACGCTGTGACCGTATCCGTATGACCGTAACCAGCTGCTACTATTACTGCGGCGTAGCCATACACGGCCGCGTGTTCTATGTTAGCGCCTGCACCTACTAACGCTGTGACCGTATCCGTATGGCCGTTAATAGCTACTGCTATTACTGCGTTCCAGCCATCCACGTTCGCGTGTTCTATGTTAGCGCCCGCACCTAATAACGCTGTGACCGTATCGGTATGACCGTTAACAGCTGCTACTATTACTGCGGTCCAGCCATCCACGTTCGCGTGTTCTATGTTAGCGCCTGCACCTAATAACGCTGTGACCGTATCCGTATGACCGTTAATAGCTGCTGCTATTACTGCGGTGTAGCCATCCACGTCCGCGTGTTCTATGTTAGCGCCTGCACCTAATAACGCTGTGACCGTATCCGTATGACCGTTACCAGCTGCTGCTAGTAATCTGTCACCTGTGGGAGACGCTGGTAATCTGTCTATTCTCGTCGGTGGTCTCTCGGTCGTCTTCCTAACTGCAGTGGATTGATGGTTGTCCATATTGATAGTAATATATTGTGCTTTTCGATACTTTCGAAAAAAAACATTTCATCTCTCGTAATTAGAAGAAGTTTCAAATTTGTTTCCGTCTCACACTGTACGCCAGCATGCGACTGCGTTTGATTACGGAATGCACGTGTAAAAACATTAACACCTATGACATAGTCATGATGTCATGACCATGACATACACGTGACAAATCTGCACTAAAACGATGATAATTATTCGTGTATTTATAAAAGGGTTTAATTTCATAGATACGAAGATTTAATAGATGTGAATATTTAATGTGGGAAAAATATGCTTGTAACATTTTTTTATCATGGAAAATCGAAAATGCCGTCAGAACGATTGCAAAGCGGACATGATTTAATAAGAGCAAACTTACTGTTTCTCTATCGTATTTCAGACACGTGTAGCGGTAGCTGGCGACCCCTGGCGATGCTGATCACTGTCCTGACACCTGAGAAAACAATACACCTGATGTGACAGTCGATCGTGTGAGACTGATAAACTAAAATTATATATATATATAATATGATATAGTTTATATATATATATATATAATAATAATATATATTGTCAGGAGTAGATAATAGGGAAGGAGTGTGACATCAATAAACAAGGAAAATTCGTCATTTACTAGCCTTAAAATACCTACGATTTACTATGCGTAACGCAACCAACTTGAGCTCAAAGCGTACACAGTACATTCGCCTAGCATTGTGCGAAATCGTTTCCTCGTATACACCCGCAATCCGGAGATATAGACTAAAACATAAAACACGGTTTTCCATTCTGTTGCCAGCAAAATCGATGCGTTCAGAGACGAATTTGAAACAAAAGGCAGCTACTAATGCACTATTGTTAACTCGCTTAATAGTATAATCAGACGAAACAACAGAACTGACTCATCCCCTGAGAAATTATGCTACAATGGAATAGCAACTACGGATAAAAAAGAGATGACGGAAATCTTTAATAATTACTTCTCAAATATAGGCATAAACATGGAAAAAAACATACCTCAACCAATAAATAACTTCATGACATACCTGCGCACACCAGTACAGAATTCATTTTTTATCAATCCCACTGATACAGGAGAAGTCAGTGCTCTAATCGATCAGTTAAACTCCAATAAATCACCAGGTCCCGAAAATATTCCCATCAAATTCTACAAATTTGCTAAGTCGACAATAGCCCCAGTTCTCGCTCAAATATTCAACAACTGTGTATCAGACGGAGTATTTCCTGACTGTCTTAAATTGGCCAAAATAAGAGCAATCTATAAAGATGACTTACCAGAAGATCCATCTAACTACAGGCCGATATCTCTTTTATCACCCGTAGCTAAAATATTTGAGAAAATAATTTACACTAGGCTAATAAAATTCCTTAACAAAAATAATATACTAAACAAATACCAATTCGGCTGAAAGGTCACTCCACTACCCTAGCAACAGCTGAAATAGCTGATAGCATACTAACCTCACTTGATAGAAAGTTATACACATGTGGTATATTCCTAGATTTATCAAAGGCGTTTGACACTGTGCAACACGAAATACTTTAAAAAAAACTGGAATACTATGGTATAAGAGGGATTGCCCTGAAAACTTTCGCCTCGTATTTAACCAACAGAAAACACTATACATCAATCGATGAACACTTATCTTCTGTACTTGATTTCAAATGTGGCGTGCCTCAAGGATCAACACTTGGCCCGCTATTATTCCTAATCTATATCAATGATCTACCCGTTTGCTCTAATTTCAATAGCCGACTATTTGCTGATGATACTAACCTATTTCTATCACATTCAAGCCCTCACCATCTTCAAACAATGGTTAACCAAGAAATAGCTAAAGTAGATTCATGGTTAAAGTCAAACAGACTATCGGTTAACTACAAAAAAACAAAATATATGATCATATGCAACAAATCACAGAAACAGGCAATACAAAAT
>NW_014577331.1:281039-285881 GCF_000485595.1 Priapulus caudatus | reverse complement strand
GTGTAGCCATCATCATCCGCGTGTTCTGTGTTAGCTCCCGCACCTAATAACGCTGTGACCGTATCCGTATGACCGTTAATAGCTGCTGCTAATACTGCGGTGCAGCCATCATCGTCCGCGTGTTCTATGTTAGCTCCCGCACCTAATAACGCTGTGACCGTATCCGTATGACCGTTAATAGCTGCGCTCATTACTGCCGTGTAGCCATTATCATCCGCGTGTTCTGTGTTAGCTCCCGCACCTAATAACGCTGTGACCATATCCGTATGACCGTTAATAGCTGCTGCAAATACTGCGGTGTAGCCATCATCGTCCGCGTGTTCTATGTTAGCGCCTGCACCTAATAACGCTGTGACCGTATCCGTATGACCGTTAATAGCTGCTGCTAATACTGCGGTGCAGCCATCATCGTCCGCGTGTTCTGTGTTAGCTCCCGCATCTAATAACGCTGTGACCATATCCGTATGACCGTTAATAGCTGCTGCTAATACTGCCGTGTAGCCATCATCATCCGCGTGTTCTATGTTAGCGCCTGCACCTAATAACGCTGTGACCGTATCCGTATGACCGTTAATAGCTGCTGCTAATACTGCGGTGCAGCCATCATCGTCCGCGTGTTCTATGTCAGCGCCCGCACCTAATAACGCTGTGACCGTATCCGTATGACCGTTACCAGCCGCTGCTATTACTGGGTGTAGCTAACCACGTTCGCGTGTTCTATGTTAGCGCCCGCACCTAATAACGCTGTGACCGTATCCGTATGACCCTTGACAGCTGCTGCGGTTACTGCGGTGTCGCCATGATCGTTCGCGTCTTCTATGTTAGCACCTGCATCTAATAAGCTGTGACCGTATCCGTATGACCGTTACCAGCTGCTGCTATTACTGCGGTGTAGCCACCATCATCCGCGTGTTCTGCGTTGGCACCCGCACCTAATAACGCTGTGACCGTATCCGTATGACCGTTAATAGCTGCTGCTAATACTGCGGTGCAGCCATCATGTTTCGCGTGTTCTATGTTAGTGCCTGCACCTAATAACACTGTGACCGTATGACCGATAACAGCTGCTGCTATTACTGCGGTGTAGCCATACACGGCCGCGTGTTCTATGTTAGCTCCTGCACCTAATAACTCTGTGACCGTATCCGTATGACCGTTAATAGCTGCTACTATTACTGCGGTGTAGCCAACCACGTTCGCGTGTTCTATGTTAGCGCCTGCACCTAATAACGCTGTGACCGTATCCGTATGACCGTTAATAGCTGCTACTATTACTGCGGTGTAGCCAACCACGTTCGCGTGTTCTATGTTAGCTATATAGTTAGATTACAGTTATGAATTGTGCGTAGCTATTACGCAAGGATTATGGGCCCACGAATGAATTCCTATCAATATACGGGAGAACACCACAGTCGTCTGCGGAGGCCCAGTTCAAGGATTCACGGAATATGTTCAGTACAAGATATATTTTGTTACAAGGTTACATATTGGTTACAAGGTGTGTTTGGTTTGGCGGTTATATTGCCTTAAATAATAATGTATTGTTTCATGGACACAAGCATATTTTGACAGTAGGGATGTGTTTATAATTTTATATTTTAGTTGTTTCAGAGAGAGCTGTGTGAATTTCGCTAAGTAAGTTCATTCCATAACTTTGCTCCTTTGAATTTGATTGTGTTCGAGCCATAAGCTGTCATGACTCTGTCTATAAATAGTTTGTCTGCCTGCCGGTCCTTTGTGTCAGTATGGTCATGACGTTCTGTAGTTGGCTAAAGTAGGCTGCTAATAGTACCCGGTAGCATGTCGAATGTTTTATATTTGTACTATGAACAATATAAGTTTCGTACTTGTGTAGGTCCGATAGTTTCAATTAAATTACAGGGAGGGCGACATGACAGGGGTTTGCGTTGATCCCTAAAGTTAGGCAAATTTTTGATGAGTTTCGCTTACCGCTGTTGATGAGTGGTATTTAATATGGTTTAGGATGTAGTGATATTAGCATTCCCCCATGTTAGAATTCCTTATTGTAGGTAAGGGTAGATTAGGGCATAGTTATAGTAATTTAACGTTCAAGGGTGTCTACATAGTGTCTATTTTTGAAAGATAGCCTTTAGTTTGGTGACTTTATATGTGTTTATGTTTTAATATGGGTTATCCCATGTAAGTTGGTTATTATCCAGCGTAAAGACCCAGATATTTTATTACTGTTTTCTCGTTTTTGATTTTATAGCGACGTCCATACTAAGTTTTAAAAGTTTTGTATTGCCTGTTTCTGTGATTTATTGCATATGATCATATATTTTGTTTTTTTGTAGTTACACGATAGGTCTGTTTGACCTTTAACCTAATGAATCGTACTTTCGATCTATTCTCTTTGGTTAAACATTGTTTGAACAAAGATGGTGAATGGGCTTTGAATGCTGTAGAAATAGGTTAGTATCATCAGCAAATAGATCGGCTATTGAAATTAAAAGCAAACGGCGGTAGATCATTTGATATTAGATTAGGAATAATAGCGGGCCAAGATGTGAGGCCATTGAGGCAAGCACATTTTTGCAAAATCAAGTACAGAAGATAAGTGTTTCAATCGATTGACTGTATAGTGGTTTTTTCTGTTGTGTTTTAAGGTACGAGTGCGAAAGTTTTTCAGGCATCCCTCTTATACCATAGTTATTCAGGTTTTTTTTTAAAGCTATTTGTGTTGCCACAGTGTCCCAACGCTTTTGATAATATCTAGGAATAATACACATGTGTATAGCTTTCTATCAAGTGAGCGTCAGTATGCCTATCAGCATATTTCAGATGTTGCTATGGGAGTGGAGTGACATTTTAGCCGATTTGGTATTTTGGTTTAGTATATTATTTTTTTTTAAGGAATTATTTATTACTAGATGTAGATTATTCTTTTCTCAAATCATTTTAGCTTACGGGTGATTAACAAGAGATATCCAGCCTGTTAGTTAGGATGGATCTTTCATGGTAAGTCATCTTTATAGATTTTGACTTCTTATTTTTGGCCAATTTAAGACAGGTCAGGAATTACTCCGTCTTGATACACCAGTTGTTGGAATATTTGCAGCGAGAAACTTGGGCTATTGTTCGACTTAGCAAATTTTTGTGAGAATTTTGAATGGGAATATTTCGGGACCTGGTTATTTATTTGCAGTTTTAACTGCATCGATTAGTGAGAACTGACTTTCCTGGAATCAGTCGGGATTGAATAAAAAATTGAATTCTGTACTGTGTGCGCAGGTATTGTACATGAAGTTATTTATTGGTTCGAGGTATGTTTTTTTTCCATTGTTTATGCCAATATTGAGAAGTAACTTATTAAAGATTTCCGTCATCTCTTTTTTTTTATCCGGTAGTTGATTTCCATTGTTAGCATAAATCTTCTCAGGGGATGAGTCGAGTTCTAGCTTGTTTCGTCCGATTATATATTAAGCGAGTTAACAATAGTCGCGTTAATGGTTAGGCTGCCTTTTGTTTCAAATTCGTCTCTGATGAACGGCTATAGATTTGCTGGCCTACATAATGGGAAAATGTGCTCGTACGTTATAGA
Organism: Priapulus caudatus; assembly: GCF_000485595.1. Taxonomy (NCBI): domain Eukaryota; kingdom Metazoa; phylum Priapulida; class Priapulimorpha; order Priapulimorphida; family Priapulidae; genus Priapulus; species Priapulus caudatus. Next base: position 282,319 of record NW_014577331.1, on the reverse strand, counting down.
TCTATATCTCCGATTGCGGTGTGTTATACGATGGAAACGATTCGCACGATGCTGGCGACATGATACTGTGTACGATTTGAGCTCAAGTTGGTTGCGTTACGCGTAGTAAATCGTAGGTATTTTCATTTAAGGCTGTAATTGACGAATTTCCTTTTGTATATTGAATGTCACACTCCTTCCCTATTTATCTACTCCTGATATATATTTATATTATTATATATTATATATATATATATATAACACTATATACTATTATTATTATATATATAATTTTAGTTTATCGTCTCCACACGATCGACTGTCACATCAGGTTTGTATTTTTTCTCAGTTGTCTAGTGACGTGATCAGCATCGCCAGGGAGTCGCCAGCTACCGGTACACGTGTCTAGAAATTACGAAATAGAGAAACAGTACAGTTTGTTCTTATTAAATCATGTCCGCCTTTGCAATCGTTTGACGCCATTTTCGATCCTTCCACTGATTAAAAAAATGTTACAAATGCATATTTTTCCCACATTTAAATATTCACATCTATTAAATCTTCCGTATCTATGACACATTAAACCTTTTACTAATATACACGCATAATTATCATCGTTTTAGTGCAGACTTTTGTCACGTGTGTATGTCATGGTACATGACATCATGACTATGTCATAGGTGTTCAATCGTTTTTGACGCACGTGCATTCCGCTAATCAAAACGCAGCCGCAGTGCTGGCGGTTCACAGTGTGAGACTCGAAACAAATATTGGAAACTTTCATTTCTAATTTCGAGAGATGAAATGTTATTTTTTTCGAAGTATCGAAAAGCACAATTATTTACTTATCAATGATGGACAACCATCAATCCACTGCCAGTTAGCAAGCGCGAGAGACCACCGTCGAGAATAGACAGCATTACCAGCTTCCCCCACAGGTGACAGATTACTAGCAGCAGCTTCGGTAAAACGGTCATACGCGTATTGCGTCACAGCGTTATTAGGTGCAGGCGCTAACCATAGAACACGCGACGTCTGCCGTTGGCTACACCGCCAGTATAGCTGCCAGCTATTCACAGGTCATACGGGATAACGGTCACAGCGTTATTCACGGTTGCCAGGAGTAACATTAGAAGCACACCAGAACAGTGGTTGGCTACACCGACAAGTAATAGTAGCAGCTCATTAACGATTCATACGGATACGGTCACCGCGTTATTAGGTGCGGGCGCTAACATTAGAAAGACGCGAACTGGGATGCTGGAACGCAGTAATTGTAGCAGGCTTGGTTAACCCCCGAT
>NW_014577331.1:279498-281014 GCF_000485595.1 Priapulus caudatus | reverse complement strand
TATATATATATGTATTATTATTTTTGTATATATTATATGTATCAAACCTGTTTATTTCTATTTCTATGAAGTTCCGAAAATCAAAATTTGTTATTTCTGTGACTTACCTCGTGATGTACCACCTTGATGAGCAGAATTGTTATCGTTCTCTCTTTTTGTTTGACAGTATCAATTCCGGTTATATTACTGGTATATTATTTATTTTTTATTGCATTTACATGGACTCATAAATACTAAAAAATCTCCTGATTAACTTAACGACTATTCGGTGAGTATCAGGTAATAACTAGCTTCTTGTGAAATGTACTTATTAAATATTATTATTACGGCTCGTATAAATGTTTCTTTTGAAGTAGTATAGTTTTTTATGCCTGTTCTGTATAACTGTATATACTGTACCCAATATGTGAATTATCTTAATCTCAACTTAATTTATCAAATTCATATATCTTCTTCGGTACAAAATTATTTATTGTAGCCTACATTACTGTAAACTGATTACTGTTCTTGTTTGTTATTACTGTATATACTGCACCATTACTTGACTTACCTTGTGATGTAACACCTTGATGAGCAGAATTGTTATCGTTCTCTCTTTTTTGTTTGACAGTATCAATTCCGGTTATATTACTGATATATTATTTATTTTTTATTGCATTTGCATGGACTCATCCTAAATACTAAAAAATCTCCTGATTAACCTAACGACTATTCGGTGAGTATCAGGTAATAACCAGCTTCTTGCGGAATGTACTTATTAAATATTATTATTACGGCTTGTATAAATGTTTCTTTTGAATTAGTATAGTTTTTTGATGCCTGTTCTGTATTAACTGTATATACTGTACCTAAGATGTAAATTATCTTAATCTCAACTTAATTTATCAAACTCATATACATTCTTCTGTACAAAATTATTTATTGTAGCCTACATTACTGTAAACTGATTACTGTTCTTGTTTGTTATCACTGTATATACTGCACCATTACTTCTATTTGCAAATTTATTTCAACTTTTCCTAATTTGCAATACAACGAATATCTAGTGCTCAATATTATGTCTACTGTACATATAAAGGGATAGCTGACTCGATGACCCTATGGTCTTTCGCTACCCCTTCACCCTTCAAATTAATGTTTTCTGTATTATTGTATCTTTGCTAATTGTGGTGATAAATAAATTGTTTGAATTGAATTGAATTAAATTACTCTCTATCGTCTAAAAATGCTTTTAAATGCCGTCAGCAATCTTATCGCAAACGCACGCCTATGTGCACAGAGACAATAGATTATGTAGGCTATCACACACACACACGCGCACGCACTCACACACGCGCACGCACGCACGCACACACACAGACACATGCACACACACACACTCACTCGCGCGCGCACACACACACGCGCGTGCACAAACTCACGCGCACACATACGCACACACACGCGCACATGCGCACGCACGCACGCACACGCACAAACACGCGCGCACGCACGCACACGCACGCACGCACACGCA
>NW_014577331.1:264593-277700 GCF_000485595.1 Priapulus caudatus | reverse complement strand
CAAGAAGCTGTAGGCCCGGCATCGAAACTGTCGGCGGCGGGCCGACGGGCCGACGTGAATTTCGAACACTGGCGACGGTACCGTTGCAGGAGACACAGCCTTACATTAAATGCCAGCGGCAGTTAATGTAAGCGGCTATAGTACTAGAGCTAGTTCTAGACTAATATAGACCTGCGGCGGAGCGGAGGCCCGGGATATAGTTCTAGAGCTAGTAATAGTATGGCTTATGCTTTATAGCACACAGAAGAAAGTCAGAAGCAATAGCAAAACGTTTCAGACTTACCATAATGTTACATTGGATGTCAAATTGTAAACACGACTTCTTGCTCTTCGGTCTTCACTAGCTGGCGGTAACTACTAGTTCGTATACGCTAAACCCATACTACGGGCCCACGATACGACCCCCTATCCCTAAACACCGAAATGACTCAAAGTGACTCTCGGTTGACACGGAATGACTCGAAATGCCCCAAAATGCACGTAATTAACTATCGGGAAGACTTGTAATAAATTTTTTACGGATGAATGATTTAATATTATATCGAATTATATCGCGAATTAGGGGAGTAGGATACCACCCAGTCACTTTATTAATCACATGCCATGTAGATACAATAATGTAACCCAAACCCCTATCCTCTTGGGTTTGGGTTACATTATTGTATCATGTAGTACATGACATGGTGCATGATAGTCGAACCACATTTCCCTGCTGTTTAGCGGGAGACCTAGCTAGCTGTCACCTGTGTTCGCGCTGCCCAGTACCGCACACGCACACCACTGATCTCTATTTGTACCATAGATATCATATATAACATGTTATATGTGTTATGTAACATGTTATATGTGTTATGCCGACCCAAACTGCATGCAGTGCCTCTTCCCACACTCATGATAATACGCCAGAGAAGGTAGAATGAGCCAGTAGAAATGAGCCAGAGCGAGAGCGCCATCTGTCGTGGAGTTTGATGCCGACCATCTTCTTTTTCCGCTGCCATCTTTTTTATTTAAGCACTGCGCGTGCCCTCGTGCGGTGGGCGTACGCAACACAGCTCAGCGACAGACAGACGCGCGCGCACACACACACACACAGACACATGCTCACATGCGCGCACACACGCGCGCACACACACACACACACACACACACACACACACACACACACACACACACACACACACACACACACACACACACACACACACACACACACACACGACGCGCGCGCGCGCGCAAACACAGTGACACATTTACCTAATACCGTCTGTCTGTCCGTATATATATATCAGGAGTAGATAATAGGGAATATACGCGAGATGAATAGGGGCCTACGATTACACGCAGATGCGTCGCATAGTGCCCCCGTTCGGTGAAACAATAAAATATGTATATGACAAGTGTATGTGCATACAGTCATTGTTTCACCGAACGAGGGCAATATTTTATTGTTTCACCGAACGGGGGCACTATGTGACGCATCTGCGCGTATATTGCATATTTCACCGCGCAAGGCAGCAATAAAGCATATCCGCATGCAAACCTATTCACATCTCGTGTATATTTCACCGCGCGAGGACTCGCTACGTGCATATAAACGTGCTCTGACTCCTGATGGGTACCCGCGTGTATATTTCAACGGTATATTATAGAGCCGTCTGCGCCGTGAGTACATTTCGTTACGCTAGCCGCGTCTCACATATCGACAGACGCGCCCGCGGGTTGCCCGTTACACACGGTGCGTTGCTCAACTACTAATACAACTAATACTAAACAATAACTAATACTCAAACTACTACACACGGTGACATCAAGTCTGCCAGGGACCGCTCACTCTCACTGCCAGGGACCGCTCACTGGCCCGTCCCAGAAATAAAGCTGTTTGAAACAATTGAGGCGGCATAACCTTCTAACGCCTCCAAGCACCGTTCCGTTTATATCTCGGACATATATACAGGAAGCAATCCGTAAATACAGTTTGTGACATACGTCAGTATATGAACCGAAGTAGTACGGCGATAGCGCATTTATATTTCTATGTTTCTACAATTAAGTAAAAGCTGAGCGCACGGCATTGCAAATTAATCGATATACTACATGCGGATCGTGGTCGATCGTGATTGGATCGGAAACTATCATCATCAGGGGGTACCCGATTGCATCAGGCCTGGCGGGGTACGGTGCAAAATATTTTTTGCCTAAATCATTGTGTACCGCATAATCGACGTTGCTTAGGTTGCGATTTCATCAACACAGCATTTAGTAAAATTATCGTACGATTTCGCGTACGGCAAAGCGAAAGGGCCCGTTTTAGGTGCGATTCAATGGCCCAAGCTAAAAATTTAACCCGCTAAACCTTAAGTGCGGTAACTCTACACGGGAGCTGACGAGGTCCCGGAGGAAAACCCACTTTCGAAATTCTCGCAGGTGTTTCCAGCCATATACGGCGGCAGCAGTGCATTACTCTTATTGAGAAAACATTCAATAAAGAATTACTAACTGGCAACTAAGAAAGTAAATAAATAATTACTCATAACAGACGCCTTTGAACGCCATTCTTTTGTCATAGCTTGGCATTGTTTTCGGTTATAAGCGATTCGTCCAGTTACGGCCGTGTACGATGTCATCACGACACACACCGTGTCACGTAGCACAACGCTACACACGTGGGAGCGTGCACACGCACGCAGCTTGTACGTGCACACCGCACAGCACGGTGTACGGTGCACTGGAAACGCATACGAACGCACACGGCACACGCATCCGCAACGGTGTACGGTGCAGCCCAACGCACAGAACGCACCCACGTGCACCAAGCACGCACGTATGTACCGTGTGCACACGGGTTTCTCCCACGGCTCCCGCCAGTGTACGTACAGCCACGCAACGCACGCTCAACGTGTACCCGGTGCACAGCGCGGGCACGCAACGGGGCGAGTATTAGCTTCCCGTGTACGTACCCGCGCCGCCCGCACCGCACAGCACAGTGTAACGTGACACAGATACACCCATCGACCCGTGTACGTATCACACGGCTACGACACGCAGGCCCACGGTACGGTCGTACATGCACAGCACACTTACGCACAGCACGTGCAGCATGTCATCGCACGGCACGCAGCACGCGCACAAGCACAGGCTATACGGGGAGCATTTGTGCCACCATCCGTCACCGATGCCGGATTAAGGGCAGTTGGCTCTGGTGGACGGGGTGCTCGTCCTGAGACACTGAGGCGTCTCCTAGCTCGTCGGCGTATCGACGGGTAGGAGTGTTAGCACGACACGAGGGGTTGGGCCGTGCCGGTTCCTGCGGAGGTTCCGTGGCGTGATATCGGCGGGTAGGAGGCGCTGGCGCCCCACGTGCTATCGATGCCCACGGCAGCCCGTGTCGTGGCGGCCGTGCCGGTCGGCGGACGGCCGCCACGCCACAGAACGGGCGAGGGGGCTACGGGGCACGCACCGCGCCGGTGTACGGTACACACCGGGCTGTGATCAAGCAGACACAAGCACGCACGGCCTGTACCGTGTCTACGTGGACGGCCCACGCCCTTGTAGCGGGTAATACAGCCGGGAACGGGGGAGCAAGTGAAGGAGGACCGGTGCAACGCAGCGCGCACTTGATCGGTGGGTACGTGCAGCAGATGACCGAGTGCAGGACCACACACTGCACGGACACGTGCACCAGTGCACTGCAAGCGCACGCACGACACGCAGACGGGCGGGCGGCTCCCGACAGTGTATCGGTAACACACCGGCGGGGCCACCGCCAGCCGTGTACGGCATCACGCACGCAGGGCCAGACGGGCATCGAGACGCCCACGGTCGACGTACAAGTGTACGTGCACACGACGGTTAGGGCCGCGTCGTGTCGAGCTCCGCACTTGCACATGCACGCACGCACGCACACGTGTACGTGCACAGCGCACGTCCACGCACCGTGTATGACAGCACCACTGCACGCACGTGATACGTGACACGCCACGCACGCAACGTGCTACGTGACACGGGGCACGCACACACGCACGCACGCACGTGTAACGTAGCACACGACGCAAACGCAGCGCACGATGTAAGCGTGTACACGCCACAAGCACCACGCACGTGTCTACGTGCACGTAGCACGGCCCGTGTACGTCACACACAGCAAGCACGCCACCGTACGTGTACGTGCACACACACGCACAGGCACGTGGCACGATCGCAACCAGCACAGCCCGTCGGTACGTGCACACCACAGCACCCGCGCGCCCGTGTACGTGTGGCAACTACGCTACGCACGCACGCGTACGGGGGGTCGGTGATTCTCGTCCCGGGGTGGTTATAAAGCGGCTGGCGGGTGGGCATTGCAAACCGCACGCACGCACCACGCACGGCACGCGATCGTGCACGATGTCAGCACGCACAGCACGCGGCGTGTACGTGCACACCCACCGGCACGACACTGTGTGTACGGTGCACCACGACACGGTCACGTGTACTTACACGCAGCGTCACGAGCACGTGTACGTTACACGCAACGCAACACAACCGAACGCAGCGCACGCACGTGTACGTACACACCACGCTACGCCATGTGTACGTACGCCACTCACGCAACGTGTACCGCACACCAGTCCTCCGCCAACAGAGGTCGCACGCACACGTGCACATGACACGGCACCCGCACCCACGTGGTACGTCGCACGCCACACACGCACGCACGTGTACGTAACACGAGCGCACGCACGCAACGCACGTGTCGTACGTTGGTGCTGCTTTCCATGAGTGTTGAACGCAATCATCAACACAAAATGAGGACACGTATCTATGGCAACTGTTGTTTTGTGTCCAATAATTCGATTTTTGTTTTACATGGTTGAATTTTATCGGCATATACATTCGTTTATCACATATTAACATTCGATTATCACAGTATAAATTCGATTTATCGCATATTTTGTTTTATTTGATTCCACGCACGAATCAGTGTCGATTCACGCATGAAACACTTCGATGCATCATTCGATGCGTGAATCGAAATGATTCGATGCGCGAATCGAATGATTCGAATCCGTGGAATCGAGATGATTCGATCACATCATTCGATTCAACGCATCGAATCATTCGATTCACGCATCGAAATCATTCGAATTCAGCGCATGAATGATGCATCGAAATGATTCGATGGCTGAAATCGAATGATTGCGATGGCGTGAATCGAAATGATTCGATGGGCGTGAACTCGAATGATTCGATGCGCGTGAATCGAAATGATTCGATGGCGTGAATCGAATGATTCCGATGCGTGAATCGAATGATGCATCGAATCATCGATTCCGCGCATCGAATCACTCGATTCACGCATCGAATAGCTGCATCGAATCAATTATCGATGCGTTGAATCGAATGGATCCGAATTCAGCAGCATCGAATCATTCGACTTCACGATGCGAATCATTCGCGATTCAACGCATTCGAATCACTTGATCAATCATTCGAGCGTGAAATCGAATATTCCGATGCGCGAATCGAATGATTCGAATGCATCATTCGATTGCACGCATCGAATTCAATTCGATTCACGCATCGAATCATTCGATTTCACGCATCGAATCATTCGATCACGCATCGAACTGATTCGATGCATCATTCGCGATTGCGTGAATGACTGATTCCGAAGGTGCGTGAATCGAATGATTCGATGCGTGACATCGAAATGATGCATCGAAATCATTCGATTCAAACGCATAAGAAATCATTCGACTCACGCAATCGAATCATTTCGATTCACGCATCGAATGATTGCATCGAATCAATTCGAATCGTGAATGCGAATGATCGATTGCGTGAATCGAATTGAATTCGATGCGTGAATCGAAGTGATTCGATGCATCATTCGATTCACGCATCGAAATGATGCATCGAATCATCGATTCACGCATACGGAATAAATTGATCGAATTACGAAAACAGAATACACACGCATAACTATCACATCCCCACACTCATGTAGACCCCCAGAAAAAACGAGCACTAGACGAGCCAATGTTTAAATACAAAGAGCGGCGTCTGTTCGGTTCCTATCAAAGTAGGAGTATATAACACAGGTGTTATATCTAGCTGGGTTGTCTATGGTATGTTCGCACAGTGTGATGTTATGCTAGCACACCACCCTCCACAGCCCAGCATGCATACGCACGACGTAGGGAATTTAACACTCGATTCTCAAACATTGCGTACGTAAGGACTCTACGATGCGTTGATAGAATCGCACACCTACGGAGCTTTGACGTACGTACTTCGTAGAACCTTTGGCGTACGCAATCGACTTTACGTGCAACGTTGATGAATCCGGCCCAGGCCGTAAGCAGCTATACTGGGGGGGGGTTTCGTTTCTTCAAATGTTTGAGCAATTTGCTGACGCAGGGGCGTGTACAGGATTTGTGCCAGGGGGGGGGGGGGGTCTAAGACCGCGTAACTCAAAATGCGCAGCACGCGGAAAGGGGATCTGGGGCCCTCCCCCAGAAATTGTTTTTAAAAGAAAAATTAGACACCCTCAGAACCTGCGTTTTCTGCGCGAGCAAGGCGGGTCCGGACCCCCTGGATGTAGACACCCGCTGCCTTCGGGCGCAAAGCGACCGAGTGGGGAGGTGTGGGAAGGGTGTTCACCCTCCGCACGATGGAGATTTTGCAATTATTACACTAAAATGGAGCGACCTGAGGTGAAATTCTTGCAAATTAAAAAAATAAAATAAATTGCTCAGGGGGGGGGGGTTCGTGCGAACCCCCGAACCCCCCCTGGCTACGGGCCTGATCATGATGGCGAGATCTCGACACACTGGGGGGGGGGGGGGTTCACGATATAAACCATTCAGTCGCTCTAACACAGGCGGGCATGCACCCACATACACGCACGCACGTACGCACGCACCTATAATATATATATAATATAATATATATATAATAATATGATATTATTATTGGCGCCAAATTTCAATATTTTCTCTGTAGTATTTATTCAGGCCTGCTGCTATAGATGCCCTCTACTGTGGCGCAACACCTAAAATACTGACTTTCTCTATCCACAAGACGTCATTGCAGAGTAGAGCCCTACATGATATTTGGCCCTGCCTCTGCGCTTACAGGACAAAACTGCTCTATACAACATGAAAAAATACATGCAAATTCTGTGCAAGTAAAGTGATTGAGGTACACTTTAACATCATTTCAACACTCATACGTACACCAATATATACGTATATTCACACACACACACACGCACGAGCACCACCGCACACGCCACGCAACACACGTACACGCACAAGCACACGTACATCCGTACACCACACGCACAGCACGTCCAAACGCACGCACGCAACGGCGCGGCACGGGACGCAGCAAGCTTCCCACACAATACGCCCGTCGCACGCGGTCACCGCCTCGGCTGTCTTCATGGCCACCTTCCCTCAGTCTCCCACCCCTGCGCTTCCGCAGCAAGCTGATATTACGTACTTTTATTTAGGAATGTCCTGCACGTCTGAAACGGTGCTCGCGCATGCGCAATATCTCCCAAGAAAAAGAATATATTTTGCCAAGATTTTGAATTTAAAATGAAGAGGTGTTCTCCCCAGCATAGATTTCTATGATAATATTCCATCATGTATAGACCTGCATTTATGAAAAAGAAAAAAAAAAAGGCGGCAGACCCTTTTTTTGCCCCAAAAAAAAAACAAAATTAAGGTCTCCGCTGGCATTAATCACCAGTTAACACCAACATGCTACGACTGTTAGCACATCGCAATATTCTCACGAGAGAGATATATTTTGTGCTAAAAAGCATATTAATATGGTCAGGGGGTATCTCAGCATAGGTTTCTGAAATGAATTGTTATCAGTAGACCTGTTTTTATAATTAGGAGAGCGCCCTATAGCCAGTAGGGCGCAAAACTACTACTTCAAGCCCGCCCGCCCTTCCCCTTGTCTCCCTTGTCGTACGCTCCGCCTCCTCCTTCTTCCACCGCCCTCGGCTGTCTTCCCTGCCACCTTCCTTCAGTTTCCCACCCCTCGCTCCCGCAGCACTTCTTCTTCCACCGCCCCTCGGCTGTCTTCCCTGCCACCTTCCCTCAGTTTCCCACCCTCGCTCCCGTAGCAAGCTATATTACGTACTTTTATTTAGGACGTACTGCACGTCTGAAACGGTGCTCGCGCATGCGCAATATCTCCCAAGAAGAAGAATATTTTGCCAAAATTTTGAATTTAAAATGAGGAGCGGTTCTCTCAGCATAGATTTCTATGATAATATTTTATCAGTAGAAATCATTTATGAAATAGGAAGCAGACCTTGCATGTAAGTTCACCGCTGCATAAACCAGTCAGTACACAATCTGACTACGTTACTGTGTTAGCGCATGCGGAATATCTCACGAGAGGAGTTATATTTTGCTCTGACAATACATTTAATATGGTCAGGGGGTATCTCAGCATAGGTTTCTGAAATGAATTGTTATCAGTAGACCTGTTTTTATAATTAGGAGAGCGCCCTATAGCCAGTAGGGCGCAAAACTACTACTTCAAGCCCGCCCGCCCTTCCCCTTGTCTCCCTTGTCGTACGCTCAGCCTCCTTCTTCTTCCACCGCCCTCGGCTGTCTTCCCTGCCACCTTCCCTCAGTTTCCCACCCCTCGCTCCCGCAGCAAGCTATATTACGTACTTTTATTTAGGCCGTACTGCACGTCTGAAACGGTGCTCGCGCATGCGCATAATCTCCCAAGAAGAAGAATATTTTTACCAAAATTATCAATTTAAAATGGAGAGGGGTTATCCCAACATAGATTTCTATGATAATATTTCATCAGTAGAAATCACGTATGAAATAGGAAGCAGACCTTGCATGTAAGTTCACCGCTGCATAAACCAGTCGGTACACAATCTGGCTATATTACTCTTTTAGCACATGCGGAATATCTTACGAGAGAAGTTATATTTTGTGCGAAAAATGCATTTAATATGGTCAGGGGGTATCTCAGCATAGGTTTCTGTAATAAATTCTTATCAGTAGACATGTGTTTATAATTAGGAGAGCGCCCCAGCCAGTATTGTGCAAAACTACTACTTCATCCCCGCCCGCCCTTCCAATTGTCTCCCTTGTCGCACGCTCAGCCTCCTTCTTCTTCCACCGCCCCTCGCCTGTCTTCCCTGCCACATTTCCTCAGTCTCCCACCCTCTCTCCTACAGCACGCTATATTACGTACTTTTATTTAGGCCGTACTGCACGTCTGAAACGGTGGTCGCATGCGCATGCGCAATATTTCCCAAGCAGAAGAATATTTATACCAAAATTATTAATTAAAATGAAGAGGTTTTATCCCAGCATATATTTCTATGATAATATTCCATCCGTAGACCTCACTTATGAAATAGGAAGCAGACGTACCTTGCATGTAAGTTCTCCGCTGCATAAACCAGCCAGTACACAATGGCAATACTCGGCTTAACCCTATCCCTAACCCTTCTTACCCCCCCCCCCCACACACACACAGTCGAAAGACCCTGCTTTCGTTAAATCTCATCATCTCGGCTAATAGTCTGCGAATAGTCCTGCTATTGCTAAATTCTACTGCTAAGACGTTGTACTTGTATCAGTGTATCAGGTATTCTTTGTAATTCTGTCATTGATTGTCAATCCTATGATTTTTTTGAGGGAGCTGAGGTCGCATGATCGTATGATTGCCAGTCGTTGCATCTATACCACCCAATCGCTATACCACCAATAATCGCTATCGGCACGCAGCGTAAAAAAATTTACCGGCATAAAGAGACACTGCGAATTCAAGAATGATGCTTGGGTAACAATTCTTATACAACATTCCGATTCGTGTCTGCCACGAATTAATTAGCATTGTTTATTGCGTTAAAATTGGCTTTCATGGCTACACTGAACACTCTGTGGCCCAGTATTTGTCCATCTGCCTGTCGGTTGCACCCATTCAAGCACCAGCCAGATGAATTTTGCACGAGTGACAGCCTTGAAATAAACTTGCCCCACATGTATTGTTTTATTAGAATAAGTCTTAATATAAAAACGGTCCATGATGCCGATCGCTTCGCCAATAGTGTCTATCCAGAGCAAAGTGGAACAATGAAAGCGATGATTTTTGTTGGGTGAACCAACTTGGATTCACCTAATCTCCGAAACTGACTGTCGCCTTTGCACAAATTCTATTCCAAATGAAGCGTAAATGCTTCATTTTACGCTTGTAAATAGGAACGGAGATAGGAACGGAGATAGGAACGGAGATAGGAACGGAGCCTGTAAATAGAACGTCTCCCAATAGCACTATGATGTGATTGCGCCACCTGGTGGACAATTCCCACAGCCGCTTCAATCGCTATAAAAAAAATAACCGATGGCTCCCGAGTGCTAATGTCGCGAGTGCTAATGTCCGAGTAAGGCATGTCGCGTTCGTTTAGCATCAAATTTGACAAAAAAACGCTTTTATTTTCAGAAAAAAAATTCATCCCAATGCAAAATTTGACCCGTTTTTCATGTCCGATCATGCGGCATTCTAAATTACCGAGAAATCGTGTTCGACTTGCGCATTCATGTATGTTTTTTGTTTATCACATAGAATATCAAGTTTCTAATAGGCGAATGCAGTTTTATTCAATGTAAATCATTCTATTCCACTCTGGCTACTACTCAAACTATGCATCGACTTGGCGTTCGGCAAAGCAGACGGGCATCGGATTGACGTGTAGCCGGGAGGGTGGGGTCAAAGAAATTGCTATAACTCAAAAACCGAACAGCGAATAAGCCAGTTCGTAGTTACAGTCTGCGCATGCGCGAACTTTGCCACGAATTCTTCCGGGTCAGGTCATTTGTGACAAAATAGTTCGTATTTCGACCGCGCAGTACACATACGCATGCATTTGTGTCGTTGTAATGCTACAGTCTTCGCGTGTGCACGTACACGTACGTGCGTGCGTGTGCACGTACACGTTCGTTCGTGCGTGCGTGCGTGCGTGTGCACGTACACGTTCGTTCGTGCGTGCGTGCGTGCGTGTGCACGTACACGTTCGTGCGTGCGTGCGTGCGTGTGCACGTACACGTGCGTGTGTGCGTGTGCACGTACACGTGCGGGCGTGCGGGAGTGTGCACGTACACGTGCGGGCGTGCGTGCGTGTGCACGTACACTTGCGGGCGTGCGTGCGTGCGCACGTACACATGAGTGCGTGCGCACGTACACATGCGTGCGTGCGTGCGCGTGTGTGCACGTACACGTGCGTGCGTGCGAGCGTGAGCACGTACACGTGCGTGCGTGCGTGCGTGCGTGTGTACGTACACGTGCGTGCGTGCGTGTGCACGTACATGTGCGTGCGTGCGTGTGTACATAAACGTGCGTGCGTGCGTGTGCACGTAGACGTGCGTGTGTGCATGCGTGCGTGTGCACGTACACGGGCGTGCGTGCGTGTGTGTGCACGTACACGGGCGTGCGTGCGTGCGTGCGTGTGCACGTACACGTACACGTGCGTGCGTGCGTGCGTGCGTGTGCACATACACGTGCGTGCATGCGTGCGTGTGCCTGTACACGTGCGTGCGTGTGCACGTGCACGTGCGGGCGTGCTTGCGTGTGCACTTACACGTGCGTGTGTGCGTGCGCGCATGCGTGTGCACGTACACGTGCGTGCGTGCGTGTGTGCGTGTGCACGTACACATGCGTGCGTGTACACGTACACAGAATACATGTACATATACGTACTGAATCGAGAGCGCACGCCGCACTCGTATTCGTATCGAGATTTCATAGATTTTTGTCACAAATGACCCGGTGACTTGTGACGTCACACAACCCCTTGGCTAACTACGAACTGGCTTATTGCAACACAAGATATAACTTGATAAGTCCGTTAACATCTTTAATGGCACTAAAAAGGAAACACACTTGATCATGTTGATGATTAGCTCCGATTGGTACACAGGTCAGAGTGAGAAGTCAGTGTGACTACTAACAGGGTGAGAAGTCAGGCCTACTAATAATTACCACTGAGATGTTCAGGTCATGATTGTGTGTTCAGGACCTTTAAGCGTCCACCATGGGGTTTGCCAATAGCAACCTTCAAAGCTTCCTTCTGATGAAAATGTTGACCACCTTATCCATTTGCAAAGGGAGGTCCTTGTGGCGCAAACAGAAGCAGGAGGGCGGGCGTTCAGTCTGACGTTACCTCTGAAGACCCACTGCTACTAAAGAGATTTTTTTTGAAGTTTGAACTGTGCCTGCAAAAAACCGTGCCTTTGATTTTTTTCTGTGTCTGCAACGGCGTACACCGGCTCCGCCCGGCCCCTATGCTGGATACGCCACTGATTAGTACTAGCAAGACAGGTGTAGCGCGAAATTTCTGACTTGCGAAATATAGGATGCGTATGCGCATGCGTACGCGTATGCGCATGCGCACTTCGTATGCGTCCCGACCCGACAGATCACAGCTCGTCTTTGTGTGCGAAATTTCTGACCTACGAAATATATGATATAGGATGCGTATGCGCATGCGCACTTCGCATATATTCGCAAATATGGCGATTTCCACTTCAGCTAAGACACCAGCTGGTGGAGAAGGAGGAGGGGGAGAAGGGAGAAGCTGGTGGAGAAGGAGGAGGGGGAGAAGCTGATGGAGGAGGAAGGGGAGAAGGGAGAAGCTGGTGGAGAAGGAGGAGGGGGAGAAGCTGGTGGAGGAGGAAGGGGAGAAGGGAGAAGCTGGTGGAGAAGGAGGAGGGGGAGGAGCTGGATGTAGCTCATCCTTCTCACCCTTCTCCTCTCCCTCCTCCTCTCCACAAATTCTTCCCTCCTCCTTCTCCACCAGAGCTTTCTCCCTCTCCCCCTCTTCCTGCACCAGCTCCCTTTCCCCTCTTTCCTCTTCCTGCTTCTCCACCAGCTTTTCCCCTTCCTCCTCCACCCCCACCTTCTCCTTCTCCCCTTCCTCCTCCACAAGCTTCTCCCTTCTCCCTTCCTCCTTCTCCATCAGCTTTCTCCCCTTCCTCATTCTTCACCAGCTTCTCCCCCCTCCTCCCTCTCACCAAGCTTCTCCCTTCTCCCCTTCCTCCTTATCCACCGCCGCTTCTCCCCCTCCTCCTTCCC
>NW_014577331.1:247662-264568 GCF_000485595.1 Priapulus caudatus | reverse complement strand
AAGGGAGAAGCCTGGTGGAGAAGGAGGAGGGGCAGAAGCTGGTGGAGAAAGGAGGAAAGGAGAAGGGAGTAAGCTGTGAAGACGGAAAGGGGAGAAGGTAGAAGGTGGTGGATGGAGGAGGAGGGGAGAAGGCTGGTGAAGAAGGAGGAAGGGGAGAAATGGCGGGGAGAAGGGAGCTGGTGGAAGGAGGAGAAGGTAGAAGGGAGAAAGCTTGGTGAGAAGGAGGAAGGGGAGAAGGGAGAAAGGCTGTGAGAAGGAGGCGGGGAAGAAGCTGATGGAGAATGAGGAGGGGTAGTAAGGGAGAAGCTCGTGGAGGAGGAAGGGGAGAGAGGGAGTAAGGTTGATTGAGAAGGAGGAGGGGAGAAGCTGGTGGGAGAAGGAGGAGGGGGAGGTAAGGAGGAGGAAGAAGGGAGTTGGTGGAGGAAGGAGGGGGAGAAAGGGAGAAGCTGGTGAGAGAAGGAGGAAGCGGGAAGAGAGGGAGAAGCTTGGTGGAGAAGGAGGATGGAAGAAGCTGGTGGAGAAGGAGAAGGGAGAAAGGGAGAGAAGGCTGGATGAGGAAGAAGCGGGAGAAGGTAGTAGAGGTTGGTGGAGGAGGTAGGAAGGGGGACGAAAGCTGTGGAGAAGGAGGAAGGGGAGTAAAGGGGAGAAGGTGGTGGAAATAGGTAGGAGGGGTAGAAGCTGGTGGAGAAGGAGGAGGGGAGAAGGGGGAGGAGGGAGCTGGTGGAGGAGGAGGGGGGAGAAGGGAGAAGCTGTGGAGAAGGAGGAGGTGGAGAAGGGAGAGAGGTGGTGGAGGAGTGAGGAAAGGAGGAGGAGGAGAAGCTGTGTGGAGAAAGGAGGAAGGGGATGAGGCGGGAGAAGGGAGCTGGTGATAGAGGAAGGGGGAGTAAGGGAGAAGTGGTGAGAGAGGGGAGGGGAGAAGCTGGTGGAGAAAGGAGGAGGGGAGAAGGGAGAAGCTGGTGGAGAGGAGGCTAGGGGGGTAGAAGGGAGACAGCTGGTGGAGAAGGAGGAGGGAGAGGGGCGAGAGGAGCTGTGATGTAAGGAGGAAGGGGAGAAGGGTAGAAGCTGTGTGAGAAAGGAGGAGGGGAGAAGCTGGTGGAGAAGGAGGAAGGGGGAAGAAGGGAGAAGCTGGTGAGGAAGGAGGAGGGGAGAAGCTGGTGGATGAAGGAAGAAGGGGAGAAGGGAGAAGCTGGTGGAGGGGGAAGGGGAGAAGGGAGAAGGTGGTTGGAGAAGGAGGAGGGGAGAAGGGGAGAAGCTGGTGGAAAGGAGGAGGGCGAAGAAGCGCCTGGTGGAGAAGGCGGATAAAGGGAGAAGGGAGAAGCTGGTGGAGGAGGAAGGGGATGAAGGTAGAAGGTGGTGGATGGAGGAAGAGGGGAGAGCCTAGGTGAAGAAGGAGGAAGGGGAGATGGAGGGGATAGGGAGCTTGGTGGAGAAAGGAGAAGGAGAAGGGAGAAGCTGGTGGATGAAAGGAGGATAGGGAGAAGGGAGAAGGCTGGTGGAGAAGGAGGGCGGGGAGATAGCTGATGGGAGATGAGGAGTGGAGAAGGGAGAAAGCTGGTGCGAGGAGGAAGGGGAAGAAGGGAGAAGGTGGTGGAGAAGGAGAGGGGAGAAGCTGGTGGAGAAGGAGAGGGGGAAGAAGGAGGGAAGAAGGGAGTGGTGGTGAGGAGGAGGGGAGAAGGGAGAAGCTGGTGAGGGGAAGGAGGAAGGGGAGAAAGGAGAAGAAGGCTGGTGGAGAAGGAAGGATCGAGAGAAGGGCTGGTGGAAGAAGGAAGAAGGGGAGGAAGGGAAGAAGGCTGGGTGGAGGAGAAGGGGAAGAAGGATAGAAGGTGGTGAGAGGAGGAAGGAGGGGGAGAAGCTGGTGTGAGAAGGAGGAAGGGGAGAGGGAGAAGGTTGTGGAAAAGGAGGAGGGAGAAGCTGGTGGAGAAGGATGGAGGGGGAGAACGGGGGAAGGGAGCTGGTGAGGGAGGAGGGGGAGAAGGGAGAAGCTGGTGAGAAAGGAGGAGGTGGGAAGGGAAGAAGGTGCTGGAGGAGGAGGAAGGAGGAGGAGGAGAAAGCTGGTGGAAGAAGAGAGAAAGGGGATGAGGGGAGATAGGGAGCTGGTGGAAAGAGGAGGGGGAGCTAGGGAGAAGCCTGGTAGGAGAAGGAGGAGGGGAGAAGGCTGGTGGAGAATGGAGGAGGGGGAGAAGGAGAAGGCTGTGGAGAATGCAAGGAGGAGAGAACAGCCCTGGTGGGAGAAGGAGGAGGGGAAGAAGCTGGTGAAGAAGGAGGAGGGGGAGAGAGCTGGTGGAGAGAGGAGAGGGGATAAGAAGGGGAGAAGGGAGCTGGTGGGAGGAGGGAGGGGAGAGGGAAGACCTGGTGGAAGAAGGAGAGGGGAGAGCTGGGTGGAGAAAAGGAGGAGGGGGAGAAGGGAAAGCTGGTGAGCCAGGAGAGGAAAGAGCTGGTGGAGGAAAGGAGGGGAGAATGGAGACATGGTGAGGAGGAGGGGGAGATAGCTGGTGGAACGAAGGATGGAAGGAAAGGGAGGAAGGGGGGAGAAAGGGAGGGAAAGAGAATGGGGAGGAAGGGGGGAAGGCGGAGAAGGGAGAAGCTGGTGGAGAAGGGAGAAGCTGTGGTAAGGAGGAAGGGGAGAAGGGAGAAGGCGGTGAGGAGGGGAGAAGCGTGGTGGAGTAAGAGGACAGGGAGGATTTCTGCCCTTTCTCCGCTTAGCTCATGCAGCTTTTCTCCCCTGACGCATGCCTTCTCTACCAGCTTCTCATTCTCCCGCCTCCTCCTTTCTGCGCACGCAGGCTTCTCCCCTTCTCCCCTCATACGCCTCCCACAGCAGCATCCCTTCTCCCTGGCCTCCATGCCTCCACGCTACCTTCTGCGCTTTCTCCCTTCCTTGCCTCGCAAGCCAGCTTCTCCATTCTCGCCCTTCATCCTTCTGCACGCACCAGCTTTTCCTTTCCTACGCCGGCTTACCTGGGCTCCACCAGGCTTGCTCGCTTCTCCCTCTGCCTGCCTTCTGCCACCAGCATTTGCTCCTGCTCCTTCTCCACCAGCTTGCATCCCTTCTCCGGCCCTTACCTCCTTCCTCGGCACCAGCTTCTGCCCTTCCTGCCTTCTTCTGCGCCACGGGCAGCTTCTCCTTCTGCCCCCTCCTGCCTTCTCGCACCAGAATTCTCCCCTCCCCCTTCTGCCTACCAGCTTGCTCGCCTTCTCCCCCTCCTTCGGCTGCAGCCAGCTGCCGCTTCTGCTCCGGCTCTTCTCCGCTTCCTGCTTCCTCGGCACCAGCTTTTCCGGCTTCGCTACCTCCACCCCCTGACCTTCTCCCATTCATCCCGCGTCCTCCTCCCAAGCTTCTCCTTCGTCCGACCTTCGCTCCTTCCTCCATAGCTTCTCGCAGAGACTATTACCTCAATTCTTGCACGGAGCTTCTCCCCCTGCCTCTGCCTCTGCCCAGCCAGCTTCTCGGATCTTCTCGCCTTCTCTCCTCTCGCAGCCAGCTTCTCCCGTGCCTCCTTCTCGCCAACCAGGCTTTCTGCCTTCTCCCCCCTGCTGCCTTCTCCCCCAGTTCTCTGGTGCCTCCTCCTTGCTCTCGAGGGCAGCTTCTGCCGGGCTTCTGCTCCCTCTGCCTCCACCAGCTCCCTTCTCCGGGTCGCTTCTGCACTTCCTCGCTTCCTTCTCGCTACCAGCGTTTTCCGCCCTCCTCTTGCTCCACGCACGCTTCTCACTTGCTCCCTTCGTCGCTGCCAGCAAGCTGCTCGCTTCTCCGCTTCCCGTCGCTTCTGCGCTATCAGCTCTCGCCTTCCTGCATTCTTCACTAGCTTCCTCCGCTACTCCACGGCTACTAGTAGCTACTGCTAACTTCGTCCTCGCCGTCCCCCTGCACGCCGGCTCATTACACTGTCCTTCGCTAACCTCTGTACAGAACTTTGGTATCTGAAGCTTGAAGGCAGCAACCTATCGTAACAAAAGAGGAGGCTGTCATTGTCGGGGTTCGGCTACGCATGCGGGGTTGGGGCGCGCGGTGCCGGGACGGCGGTCCTATCGTTAGCTATTTGCGCACATCGTCAGATTTATTCTGCGCAGCGCGGCACGGTACTACCGGACTGGGGAAGATCATTCGGCCGAGGGAATATAGCGCGCATACTAATGCAGGGGCCAGCTTTTTAAGCGGGTCTGGGGTCGCTGGGACTGGCGGCGGGTAAAATGTGAAGGGGGGCAGGCCAGCTTAGCTGAGACTTAGGCATGCCAGGCCACCGGGAAAACTCCCGTGCTTCCGCGATGCGCCAGTTGGCGGGTCGCTGAGTACTAGCACTATAGTTTAGCTCACGATTCCCCCACCCTGGAAAATCCTTCCTGATTTACCACTTCAGCTTGCTGGTGTGATAGTATGAAACTCTACATAGGGCCAATGCAGGCGTTTTATTAGCGGCACGGCAGTCGACGAGTTTTGGAACGCAGTCCTACGACCGCGTTTCCGCGTAACTATGGAGCGTGATGTCTATACGTTGCGGCGGCTTACGTTATCGACTTGTCGAGCCTTGTTGTACTTGTTGTAAAAGCGTTGAGGTGGTTGATATGGTGCTTTTACTGCGTTATGTAAGCTGTAGTTATGTAAGATGGCATCTGCTGAAGCAAGATAATCTGGTACTTGTGGCAGTGGTGAATTCTAGTGACGTAGCATGCTCAGCTGTATGCAGGCAGGCATTCACCCAGTATCAGGGGAAATCTCATACGCGTCTACAGCCTGAATGCGCTCATTAATAAATGATTGCTACTGCTCAGGGCAGCATAAACGACAATTTCAACGGCAATATGTGGCACAACGCTTGAAAAAGGTATACCTCCTAGAGTGCGCAGGGCGGATCTACTAGTGGGGGTGCCGGGGGGTCGCGGAGCCCGCCGCCTTTAATTTCAAGTGGCCCTAAAAAATTAAAAGATAATTTTCTGCAAAATTTTGAATTCCATCTTGCAAGTTAGGCAGTTCTAAGAAGTAGCTAGTATAGACATCCTAAACATGACTGCTGCAGATGCTCTCAGAAAATGCACAGAATGCACGTCAATTAAAAAAAATATTGTAGGAGGTCCCCGCGCCCCTACAGTCATGTAAGTGGCCTTTCGGGTAGCTTTATTAAAAACACCCTGAAATATTTAAGGGCAGGAAAAAGTGCCGCGCTTATTTCCTGCCTGGCATGGACATGCCCTAATTCAAAATCCTGGATCGGCGCCCTGTGGCTCGACTTGAATTTAGATTATGGTAATCTGTATAAACGCTTACTTTAGCACATATGCGAAAAGCACATTTGGCGGGGGGCCCAAACCGTTCTAATGACATGGTCCAAAACTAGGATTGTGCAGTACGCCTTAAAACACGGCCTTTTAGTTTTGGCTAACTTATAGTATTTGCACCAGCTTCTCCCCCTCCTCCTTCTCCACCAGCTTCTCCCCTCCTCCTTCTCCACCAGCTTCTCCCTTCTCCCCCTCTTCCTCCACCAGCTCCCTTCTCCCCTCCTTCTCCCCTTCCTCCTTCTCCACCAGCTTTTCCCCCTCCTCTTCCTCCACCACCTTCTCCCTTCTCCCCTTCCTCCTCCACAAGCTTCTCCCTTCTCCCCTTCCTCCTTCTCCATCAGCTTCTCCCCTTCCTCATTCTTCACTAGCTTCCCCCTACTCCACCTACTAGTACTACTCTAAACTTCCTCCTCCCTCCCCCTCCCCCTCATTACACTGCTCCTTCGCTACCCTGTACCAGAACTTGGTATCTGGAACTTGGAACACAACCTATCGTAACACAAAGAGGAGCTGTCATTGGTCGGGTCGGCACGCATGCGGGGGTGGGGGCGCGGGCGGGACCGGGCGGTCCTATCTTAGCTATTTCGCACTCGTCAGATATTTCGCGCGACACGTACCGGACTGGGGAAATCATTCAGGCCGGGAAATATAGCGCGAAATACTAATCAGGCCACTTTTTAAGCGGGGGTCTGGGGGTCCTGGGACTGGCGGGAAAATTGAGGGGGGGCAGGCCACTTACTGACTTAGCATGCCAGGCCACCGGGAAAACTCCCGGTGCTCCCGATCGCCAGTCTGGCGGGTCCTGAGTACTAGCACTATAGTTTACTCACGGATTCCCCCACCTCTGGGAAATCCTTCCCTGATTTTCACCACTTCAGCTCTGGTGTGATAGATGAACTCTACATAGCCAATGCAGCGTTTATTACCACGCAGTGACGAGTTTGGAACCAGTCTACGACCGCGTTCCCCGTAACTATGGGCGTGATGTCATCGTTGCGGCGCTTACGTTATCGACTTGTCGTACTTGTTGTACTTGTGTAAAACGTTGAGGTGATTGATATGGTGCTTTTACTCGTTATGTAAGCTGTAGTTATGTAAGATGGCATCTGCTGAACAAGATAATACTGGTACTGGTGGCAGTGGTGGATTCAGTGACGTACATGCTCTGGTATCAGCAGCATTCACACAGTATCAGGATCTCATACCGTCTACACCTGATGCGCTCATTAATAACATGATTGCTACTGCTCAGGGCAGCAAAGACAAATTTCAACAGCAATATGTGGCACACATGAAAAAGGTATACTCCAGAGTCCAGGGGCGGATCTACTAGTGGGGGTCCGGGGGGGTCCGGACCCCCCCTTTAATTTCAAAGTGCCCTAAAAAATTAAAAGATAATTTTCTGCAAAAAATTTGGAATTCCATCCTGCAAGTTGCATTCTAGAAGTACTAGTATAGACATCAAAATGACTGCTCAGATGCTCTCAGAAATCACAGAATGCACCAATTAAAAAAAAAATATTGTAGGAGGTCCCCCCCCCCCTAAGTCAGTAAGTGGCCTTCGGGTAGCTTATTAAAACACCTGAAAAATTAAGCAGGAAAAAGTGCCCTTTATTTCCTCCTGCATGGACATCCCCTATTCAAAAATCTTGGATCCGCCCCTGTGCTCGATTGAATTTAGATTATGGTAATCTGTATAAACGCTTACTTTAGCACATATGCGAAAACACATTTGCGGGGCCCCAAACCGTTCAAAACATGGTCCAAAACTAGGATTGTGCAGTTACGCCTTACGGCCTTTTAGTTTTGCTAACTATAGTATTGCTCTTGTTTTCTTACATTATAACACTTAACAAAACTTGTAAAGAGAGTAGAAGCTTATAACACTTAACAGAACTTGTAAAGAAAGTTGAAGCTTCTTATTTTGAATCTAGGCAAGAGAGGTCTATACCAGGCGGATCAAGGATGTGTCTATGCTGGAAACACACGTCATGCAGGCGCATGCTCGAGCAACATCTGCAGAAGAGCGGGTGATAAATAATATGAAAAGCAGTGAACAGGATGTGGCTCTATGTCAGTTTAATAAGAAAATAGGTATGATAGTGATATGAGTAGTGCATGCATGTTATTACATTTAATAGTACAGTAGGGTCAGTTGTCAATGTAACAGGGCTGCCAACTATCACGCATTCGGCGTGAGACTCACGCAATTGAGGCTAATCTCACGCTCTCACTCTGGGTATGCTAATTCTCATGCACACTTATGTAACAACTGGTAACAGCTTACAAACAGAAACGTTTTGAGCCATCCATATATACACATGTACCTAATCCATCTAAAAGCTGAACTACAGTGTATTGCATTACATACATGTGTATGTTTAAAAACTCTCTTAAGTATGCACCAGAATGCACAATTTCAAGCTGAAAAATGCAAAAGCTCCCTGGTGTGGGAGAGGGATGCCCCCATCCCACACTTTCTCCCCGCTCAGTCGCTCTGCACCCTTGCGTAATCTCACTCTCAAATCTAACTCAATGTTGGCAGCCCTGATGTAGGCCCCTACTCTGTTCCTACAGTGGCTACCATATTATCAGGAGTTAATGAGACTCCTCATTTGATTTGTCTTTAATGAGACGATTTTGTCCCCCTGATATTATGGTAGTATATATGCGTGCGTGCGTGCGTAAGTGCGTGCGTGCTTTATAAAAACTCGTATTCACTACTGTGTGCACAAGATTCTAAAGTTGCATCAGTTGCCTCACAGTCAATTAGTTTTCCAATACTACTAGTCCAGCAAGTTAGCCAATTTAATATATGAGGTTAGGTACAGATATAATTTTCGTATTTATTGTAGGTGGATATGGAGCAGGAATAGATGGAAGTCTCTTGAGAAAGTATGACCTTATAGTGGTAGAAGACTTCACACATGAGCAACCTACAGCAGCTATTAGACTTTCATGTAAGCTAGGTTTTCTCTAGATAATCTAGCCTGCTGAGATGCAGTGGAATAGCAACATCATTCTTTTATTATATTGTATGGCATTTCAAATTGTCAATCTGTCACTCTGCCTGTGGGTCTGCCCATCTAGTAGTACTTGTCATGTATTGAGATTTTCCCTGTGCATCTATCCACATTTCTGGCTATAATTGGGTTTACATACTGATAGTCTGATACAGTATTTATATCGACATGTATGCAGCAATTTAATAATACATATGTGAGCCAAGTGGCTAGAGTTATGCTCATTGTGTGTAAACATAAATTGCACATACTTGAACAGCTAGGTAGCACATGAAATCAGTTAATGTGATACATATATGGTGTCAGTGTCATTACACTAACGCTCTAGAGAAATGATTTTGTTCTGACAATTATTTGGTTATTATTAGGGAAGCCATCAGAGCCTATATACATGCAAGGCACAATCGCATGGAATCAGCGATTACAGTGCAAGAAACGGGACAAACTTCCATTTATTGATTCTGACTACACACTCATGTCAGAGTGTGACCTCATAGACCAGAGACTACCGCCCCAGGTTCGTCACTCTTACATATTAATTATTTCTATAATCAACTCATAGCAATGAATCACTATTGTGTTGGAGTTATTCTTTTGATTTTGATGTGTTTGGGACTGTTAGCTTACAACGGCAACGTTTCAGAGAACATAAAAAAGTTACTCAGGATGAGTCATGGAAAATTGTGTTATACTATATATATATATATAATATTTGAAACACCAACGTTTGTATACCTATCTATGCACTTGTTTCAGAAACCGGTGTTTGCACATCACCAACTACCTCCTTCATTGCGAAGAAGTGTTAAACAAAAACATAAAAATCTGACCAAAGAAGGAAGTTCTGCTGTTTTGTATCAGTAAGCATTTACTACTATATCTTGCAATTGAACTTGAACTATAGCTTAATCCTGAATAGTTGAAGTGTAATTTTAGTGTCTGCAATATTCTATAACAAGTACGTTTCAGTCAATGCGAGTTAATTTTTTTTTGCATGTTATGTATTTTATTTGGGTAGAGATCAACCTACTGTGGAGTTCATTCCAACACCCTCCTCTATAACATTTCTTGACTTCGATGAAGGTGTGGTCTATGAGAAGGTTCTAGAGCTAAAAAACGTCACTAAAAGTATGACTCAGTGTCGAGTTATACAGCCCAGGCAGCCTTGCTTCACTGTTGGACCAGGTACACCTGCCAATTAGCATACTAAATGACAATATATTAGGAATGTTGATTTGTATAATTTCTCACAAGGACCTGGTTTCTGTGAATGTGCACAATTAGGTAATGGAACCTGATTTATTTGATGGTGAACTCTTATACTAATAGTTTGTACTAGTTATCCGTGTGTGAAATGTAAGTGCATTTCATTATTCTATCTGTGCTTAATTTTCACTTGATGTATACAGGTCAGTTTCCCTGTGAAGTAGGGTGTGTCGCACCAGGTATGTGCTGCTACTATCCAGTTGTGTTTAGACCTCAGTCGCTTAGTGATTGCTCGGATGTCATTAAGATTTTATGCCAATCTGGAGCAGTTATAACAGTGCCCGTGGAGGCAAGGATTCCACCGGCAGTTTTAGGAAGTAGGTTTATGTAGTAAACATTTACATTTAAATATGTTACATATTCTGATTAGTGTAATAATGAATATTAAGTTCTCATTATACAATTAATAAAGAAAATTGATATTTTTACTATAATAAACCTATTTTATGGTGACCACTCTAAAAGTATTCTCTCTATGGTAGTTATTATTAGTTTTCCATTTTATCTAGATTTGATGGGTTTGTGCTGATTAACTGAGGTGTTTCTATACTTTCATTTTACTGTCTTTTCAGTACCCGAAGTGTTGGAGTGCGGTCAGTGTGTTTTAACAGGAACCAAACTGGTGAAGTTCCCCATGTGCTGTACAGAGGACAGGAGTAAAGTTTTTACGGCCCATTTAGAACATGACACAATTCTACCACACAAAGCCCAGGTTAGGTCTGCAATATAAAAAGAACATTCATCAAAATGAGAATCACTTGCAGTTTCTACATTCTTTTTTACTTTATCCTGTACAATACTTTCTCTATAGTCAAGAATATCTAGCTGGGCATGCTCACTAACATCCAAGTGTTATACGTAGAAATTACTGTTAAATTACTGTGCTTTAGCTTATCTGACATTTAGATGCGGTTGGTAAACTATCGAAGTGTCTATCTATCCGTCTGTCTGTTCATCTAATAATAACAGTGGCACAAGTTCAGACAACATTATTTTGGTTGTCACTGTTTGGCATGGAAGTCCTCATTGGAAAATTCACTGAGGTATTAGTGGATGTTAGTAGTAGCAGTACCAATAGCAGAAACAGGAGTAAACTATCAGCATCAGTTGCTGTAGCACAAGTAGTCTAGGTAGTAGTGTTAGTGTTAGTGTTAGTGGTTGTGTTACTGGAAATGGCAGTAGTAGTTGTAGTGGTAGTGATAGTGGTCGTGGTAGTGGAACTGTTAGATAATATTACTGACAGTTTGTAGGTACAAGATGAGTGCTGTACCTCGGCAGCACTTGCAATCTAATGTTTAATAAAATTCACCTTATTATACATTATTATATGTTTATATAACTATTATATATTTATTTATTCATTTATTTATTTAATTATTCATTAATTAATTTATTTTATTTCAGTTTACTATCACCCCGGCTTCTTTCGAACTTGGTGGTCAAAGAAAGGTTGAGTTGGAAATACTTTTCACTCCAGAGTCAGAAGGATCAAGTCAGTGTTTGCTTGTTATATCTTGTGATAAGGGCAGACAACAGAAGTTTATTGTTAAAGGTATTTTTAAGCTATGTGGTGCATTTGTGCAAATATAAGACTTAAAAATGTGAACTTGGACCATGTCATTGTCAGTTCAGTATGCATAATTAGTACTAGAGTTATATTAAATATGATTAAATCCAGCAATAATAGATGTTTTTCTCATTCACATACAGTCAAAATGTATATAAAGATCTCTATCATTTAATGTAAACTTTACAGATGTGGCAAGCATAGATTGCACAGAATGTTACTGGTTTACAGACATTTAATGGTTTATTCACAGGTGATGGCTGCACCCCCAGTGTGAGTGTCGTCTCTGTTTGGCCAGGCGAGTTAGCCGACCCACGACCGGGTGAACTGGTAAACACGTGGGCTTCCCATATACTGCACTTTCCATCAGTGAATCCCAACATGCATGCAGAGAAAACACTGTCCATCAGAAACAATAGGTATAGATATATGTATAGTGTCATGTTAGTTAGATGTTTTATTGCTTCCCAGGTGTTATGTAGCTAGGAATCTAGATAGAAACGATATGTGATGAACATATATGCTGAAGATTAAAAACTATATACTTTCTAAATGCACCATATTTTTTAATTTTGCTGACGTAATTGCTTCTAATTTCTTGAAGTATTTACTGTAAATAATTTCTGTATGGTTGCTTACAAATTTATTGCTTAGTACTGCAAAAGTACTTACTTGTCTCACATTTCTTACAGTGATATCAACTATACATATGAATGGGAGATAGTTCATTCTCATCTGACACTATCACAACCTGTCACCCTTTGCTGGGAAAACATGGAATCTGAAGATTTATGTGGTGATGTGGATGAAATGTGTCCATTTTCCATTCGAGAGCAACATGGCATGCTAGGTGCACTCGAAACAAAGCAGTTTGTTGTGCAGTTCAAGCCTTCCCAGGTCGGGATGAGCTGTCACCTAGTTTCACTAAGGCTAAAAGATGCTGCAGGGAGAAGTGCTGGCAGTGAAACAAGAGCGCCTGTCTACACTGTGTTCAATGCAGCTGTAAAAGGTGCATGCACACCTTGGAGAGTCATGTTGCAACCATGTACAGTGAACATTCCTGGCAGCATACCATTAGGAAGCACAGTGCAGCAGGAGTTTCAGGTATTTCTGGTTGTGTGCCAGACAAACTTCATGGCAAAAGGTGCATAGTGTCGTGAAAGTAAATTATCTAGTGTTGCTGTATTACCAGAGATATTTTGTGATAGTTCAGTGTCAAGGTTTACTGTTATTGAGGGACAATGCAAGATCAATTAGATAATTATATTTAGAAGTGAGTTTATGATAAGGCAATCTAAATAAATTGTGTTCTTATGTTGGTTTGTTAATGCAGTTGCTGAACATGAGTAATGGAGACACAGATTTCCATTTCCAAACCAGAGAAACTAATGACCTCATAGCTCTCAGTCCTAAGCAGGGTTCACTTGGTAAGTACTATACTGTCTCTTACTTTGGATATGGCAATCTATTGTGCTAAAAGTAGAGGGTGTCATGATATCAGTACTGTCTACATCTGCATTTGTTAGCTCTTATGCGCATAATGTAGAATCATTTGAAATTCTAGAATGAACTACTAAGAGTGATGATTGTGCAAGTCAAGGGATAAAATTATTACGGTGAGATTCTTTGAATTAATACAATATAATGTGTATGTGTATACTGGTACACATATATATTTATTTATTACAATTGCAGCGAGCAGTACATCAGTAACAGTTACCCTCAGTATTACCAGCACACAGCCAGGCAAATTTTCACAGGAGATACATTGCTATGTAGATGGGCTTTCTGAGCCGCTGCTGTTATCTGTGTCTGCTGAATTCAAGGTAAATTGTAATGTTATCAGGAGTGTCATAATATTATAGTCTATATTACAGTTTTATGACACTTCTGATGTTATGTTGTTATTATCAAAAATAGACAATACAGTTTAAGTCATCTGTGTTTTGTTATTATGTGTATTACTATTAGGGGTGCATCATTAATTTTATATTCAGTTTTATTAAAATTGTATTCACCATTTACTGAATTATATAATCTGATTTTTGCCCATTTTACTATGTTAAAGAGGGCCATTTGATGGTACATGTGAATATAAGTAATTTTTTCCTTTTACATTTTCTGGCTAGGGTCCTGAGCTGTTAATTGATGAACCATGCCTGGACTTTGGTTTGATTCGTCTGGGGAGTTCAGTCTCACAGCCCCTTACCTTGAAGAATCCATCATCTCTATCTATCAAGTGGACAATAGCAGAGAGTTCTGAGCATTGCAGGGTCAGTAGTATACTTTCAAGCATTTGATTACAAAATTTGACATTTTAATTTAAAGAAAACTTCTGTTCTGTTGTTGTCATAGCTGAGCTTTTGTTATTTTTCTAAACTACTGTTGTTTCACTGAAAACGACAACAAAATGTTTCATTACTCACATGTAGTGAATATATGAGGAGGAGGAAGCTGCCCGTCGATACGACGATGGCTGTCTGTGTTACATCTAACGATTGCACACGCGTTCGTGGCTCAGAATGCCCATACGACTTGTGTGTTAGTGAATATATATGCTAAACATAACTTGTATAACACTACGCCTTCTACGGGTTTAAATGATACACAACTTGCAGTCTCGATCTTGTGTTAGGGCGTGTCTGAGTTGGAGTTCATACCAAGTTGCGGGCAACTGCAAGCACAAAGCAGCAGTGTGGTGGCTGTGAAGTACACACCTAGCCAGTGTGGGGAGTTGGACACAGTAGTCTTAGCCTCGACTGAATATACCACGCATAGGTGAGATTAAGACCCTGAATATCTGAATTTACGATTCATAATATATATATGTATATGTATATAGATTGATTAATCTAAACTCAGCAAACAATTCAAGCATAGCAGCATGGGGACTGCATATATAGTTATGGGTAGTTGGCAAAATAGAACATAATGTGATGTGCAAAATCACATATAACGAGACAATAGTGTGGTAACGAATGCCTTACTGGATATATCCACATATGCTTACCGAAATACATTCAATCAACCAATGAGCCTCAATCCTTTACTATATGGACAGCAGTACGTAGTTTAGACTCATACTAAAGTGCCCATATAACTTTTTCTGTCACTAATATGAAATTATTATTATATTTTGTACCTCCTGCCTGGGGTATATGTAATATCAGAAAACTTTCAATTGTTTTATTTACTTTAAACTGATGAAATTGTGTCATCAACTCCTTTTCTTGCAGTTGTATTTTTGCCAATGCTGATATTCAGACACCAGACGTGTGCCTTCTGTCCTGTCATCTCAATGCACCAGATTGCTATATTGGTGTGAGAAGCTCCCACAGCATATCACTGTTCAACAAAACTCTACTCACGGCTGGTAACTTTTCATTCGGAATTACCTCATCCAACCATGTCGCAAACCTTTATACATAGTAAACGTAGAACATTGTCATCATTAATCAGATTTTTATAACCTGGGGAAATGCACATCAAACATGTAAAATTACTCTGACATTAAATGGATACTTGTGTGTGTTGCTATCTATTTATGTGTTGCAGATTTTGAGTGGGGCGACATAGCTGGGGAGGACAAGGAGAAAGTGTCTGTTAGCCTGACCCCTAATAAAGGACAGCTTGGTCCCCATGAGACATTGACAGTAAAGGTGTTCTTGGTCCCACATGAGGCAGTAAGTGAGAGCAGAGTACGATCATGCATGTTAATCCATTGTTTTAGTTAACTCGTTGTCATATCAATGCAATTATATGACAACGTGAGAGCAGAGTACGATCATCCATTGTTAGCTCATCTGACATAGTCAGATGCAGCTTGTAGAATCGCATGATCGTCCGTCCGTCCGTCCGTCCGTCCGTCAACAGTTGGGCACAAATCTTAACCGCTCGACGTACGGTCACGATATTCGGGACGTGGGGGGGTAATCCGAAAACGAGTTGGGATGTCGAAGCTGGGGGTCAAAGGTCAAAGGTCAAGAGGTGTAAAATAAGGGGGATCATTCACTCCTTAACTTAAGGTATAGGGAGGAAATGCAGAATTGCGGCACAAATCTAAACGGCTCGACCTAGGCTCGTGATAGTCGGTGTATAGCATCATGGTAGGAAAAGCCATCACTGTGCCGAAATTGGAGGTCACAGGTCAAAGGTCAATGGGCACAGGGCAGATTTTAGACATTTTCTGAGGACATGGTGTGACGGAGCAATTGAAAAACTTTTTTGTTTCAGCGGTGACCTACCATTTTTATGGCTTTATTGAAAGGACCATGAAATGTGCTTTCCACTGACGAGCGAAGAGTAAGTGTCTGATAACCTTTTGACCCTCAAGAGGAGGGATTTAAACATGGATTTGTTGACTGTTAACAAAGGAGTGAACTGCTTTTGCTATTAGAGCCCCCACCCCCCACCCTCCCCCTTCCCCCTCCCCCACCCTCCCCCTACCCTCCATCTGCGATAGTGGGCGTGTCCTAACAATGATGTGTACGCAACTGCGTGTCTGCATATCTGCGCGTAACAAATGTGGTACTACGCACGACTGAAATTTTACGTTTATAATCGTAGCAACAGACCTCAGATGAGCCCAGACGCTTTGCGGCTCTTGTTTTAGTTAACTCGTTGTCATATCAATGCAATTATAATTGAATAACAATAGATTTCGAAATCGTGACTATTTTCTGATTACATATAGTTGACTGTATGGATACGTATATATGCATATATAAATCTGTCAGCACATTATTAATATTTAGTTGATTGCTACTTTTTTTAGGGAGATTTTTGCAACATCTGGATTCCATGCCAAATAGGAGAGCGTGAGCAACCAATCATCTTATCCATATTCTGTCGCTCCCATGGTCTGTCAGCCAGCTTGGATTTGGTGCAGGAAGAAGCTTCTGGCATCCCTATGTCTTGTCATTTTGGGATACCACGTTCCAGTGCTTTGGGGATTCCTAATGCTGTCAACCATGTCAAAATGTGCCAGGCAGCACTTCCTGGTAATATAACTGCAGAGGAACACATCAGCATTGACTTCGGTGGTAGCATTCTGATTGGAGAGCCTGTGACAAGGCAGCTGTGTCTGACGAATGAATCTGCCATACCCACCTCATATTCTGTAATGGTGGAAAACTTGATAGCAACGCTTGTCATGGCACCTTCACGTGCCACTGATAGCAAAGACTCCAGGTACAGAAACATTTCTTTATTCCTATAGTTATATAACTATGGTTACAGCTGGACAGTAAAGACAATTGCAGTGCATAATGTATAACTATTATTACTGCACACATTTCTTGTTATTTTGCCAACCACGTACACCATTGCCATTTGTTTGGGTTTTCTACTAGTGCTACTTAGTGTCAGTATAAATGGCGATATCATGCATTTCCACAGTTCTAAGCTACTGCTAAATAGAAAAGAAACAGCACTAATAAACCAGACTGTGGGACCAACTGTCATTGTACCGGACGCTGGGTGTGGGATTGCTGTGCATCCATCAGCTGGGAGTTTAGCTGCTTATGAGGAGGTGACACTTACAGTCACCCTCTACAGTTCCATGTGGGGCAGTTACACAGATGCGCTTGTCGTGCGGGTGAGTGTAGTCACATTAATGATGTAACGATGCGTATCCGGACAACTACCCACTGGACAATTACCCACCGGACAATTACCCCCCGGACAATTACCCACCAGGACAATTACCCACCCGGACGATTACCCACCAGGACGATTACCCACCAGGACGATTACCCACCAGGACGATTACCCACCAGGA
>NW_014577331.1:224060-246025 GCF_000485595.1 Priapulus caudatus | reverse complement strand
ACACACATGCACACACATGCACACACATACACACACAAACGAACAAACACACACACACACAAACACACGTACATACATTTATACATGCATACATACATTTATACATGCATACATACATGCACGCACATGCCAAATTTGACAACTGTACGTTTGGCACGTGCCGTAGAAAACGGAAGGGGAAATTTTTCTCTTATTGGAAGGTTAGGTTAGGTCCTGGTGGGTAATTGTCCTGGTGGGTAACTGTCCTGGTGGGTAATTGTCCTGGTGGGTAATTGTCCGGGTGGGTAATTGTCCGGGTGGGTAATTGTCCTGGTGGGTAATTGTCCGGGGGGTAATTGTCCGGTGGGTAATTGTCCAGGGGGTAGTTGTCCTAGAATCGTAACGATGCAGTGTGCATATTTAATGCTCTACATGCATGTCCTGCCAACTTCTCATTAGTTACATTGCTTGTTGATAATAACAATGTTAGCCATGTCATGCACAAAACGTGAAATATAAATGCATACAGTGGACTTGGTTAATACATTTTTTAGACTATATATTTTAAAGGGTTACTAAGGAATTTCAAGGTGAATGGATAACTGACATGAAACAAATTTCAGGTTGGTGAGCTAAACCCAGTTAAGGTACACATCAAGGCAACTGTGATAGGAAACCCTTTGTTCTTTCAAATGGTTGGTCTAACTAGGACTTCAACCTTGCACTTTGGAAGCCATCCCAGTGGTGGTCCAATTGCAGTGAGACGCATGAGACTGAACAACCCAAGTCCTACTGGTATTAAACAATTTAACATGAATAACAAGTGTATTGTTTATAACTGATTCATATGAAAATGTTGTCACAGTATATTGTGGCAAATGCTTAACAGAATGTCGACATGTGTCTTATATTTGGTTTATACATTATTTTGTGGATAAATCTCGGCAATCATGTTTGACACTGTTATTGTAAGATAAGTGAAGTAAAACACAAAGCTATATGCAGTGAAATTACATCTATTTAGTGAAATAGCAAACCCATTAACTGATATGCACCTTATACAAGCAAACCAGTTATTTGTAGATTATGGTCATTGGTTATCTTGTTGCTGCTGTATTTCAATTGGTTCATCCTGCATAATTTCCCATTTTCAGACATAAGAATTGATTGGCAAACCTTTGAGATAAATCAGAGTGATGAACAACTGTTGGATGTGCTTGTCATTATCGGTGACCCCTTCCCACTGATAAATGCTGATGAAGAAGCCTCTGATGAAGAAGCTGTAGATATTTCAAAACTCATTAGTGTTAAAATTCAAGAGCATGAGGGCGTAAAGTCAAATGGTCTGTTCAAGATTGTCCCTAAGCAGATGGTATGTTCAGCATTAGAACAATTAATTGTGCATGAAAAATAACTCTAAATATAATTCATAATGAATTATTTGTAATCTATGTTTATATTGAAGTGATTAATAACACTTCTAGTATATCTGTTAATTTTCATCTTTCTAGGAAAATGCGAGAGGAATTATTCCTTTTGCTCTTAATGACATTCAGTCTCATACAGGTTGTGCCAGCCAAAGGCAAGGTCATGGTCGACATGCACTTTGTGCCTCCACCTACGGATGTTCAGTCTGCATTTGATGGTTATGCACTGGGACATCTTAGTCTCACACCAAATGTTAGTCTACCAGTGATATTGCATTTATATATAACTAAAAAAGAAAGCGTGTCAGAGTGGATATTTGGTAGTATGCTAGCAGGTCATCCTTTAGTTATAGTAGTGTCTATATATGCTATAGTATGTCTGCATAGCGGTACTGTTGATGAAACGTATGTAGTCTATGAGGAATTTCAATTAGTTCGCAATTAATGTGTACTGTAGAATACTGTATAGTATTATTTTGTCAACATGATGCATTATGAGACTGCTAGATGATTTTTTATGCATCCCAATTTTTACTCACGTTTTTTAACTTTTGATGTAAATCCAGGATAAACATCCATCATCTGTAGCTGTTCGGAATGATGGATACAATGTTGCACCAGTGAGGATAAATTTAAAATCTTCTGTGACGTCCCCTCAGCTTTACATTGAGATGGCAAATGATGATGGTATGCTGTACCAGGTGGCAGCTAGCAATCTCCTCCAACCATATGGACAACTGCAGGTACAAAAAACTATTCCTGGCTTTGAAGTTTTATGTATGGACAGTATACATCGATTTAATGCCTTTATTTTATGCACGGTATTTATTTAGCAATAAGAATCACGTCTCGTTATCTGTGCACAGATGAAATATAAGATTTTTGTGAATGTGGTTAAAGCAAGGCTTAAAGTCATGCTGTTTAAGTTTATAAAGGTATACACAAA
This sequence comes from Priapulus caudatus, assembly GCF_000485595.1. Classification (NCBI taxonomy): domain Eukaryota; kingdom Metazoa; phylum Priapulida; class Priapulimorpha; order Priapulimorphida; family Priapulidae; genus Priapulus; species Priapulus caudatus. The sequence continues at coordinate 243,673 of NW_014577331.1, read as the reverse complement.
AACGCATGTATATGTGTTATATATTATCTGACTTTTGGGATAACATGAATCTTTAAGGTCCACAGGCAGACGGCCAGGCAATAATCGTTTTCCTATAGGTAAAATGAGGAATAAATAATATTAGTGCATCACGTGATAAATCGTTGAAATTCCATTGGATAACGTCGCAGGTACTATGAAGCAATATATAGTGCCCGTCTGAGCGGGCACTATTGCTTGCGCGACGCATTGTTATTATAACTCATTGTGTTTACGTCACGAATCTCCTGCGTCTGGGCGCCACGCAAGAGTTTCGAATTAATGGCGGTTGTGTTTGTGTCGAGCGTTTTGTTACATCGAATGCACCGGCAAATTAGGGAGTATAAAGAAGGTATATAAGCATGAAAAGTAAACAGAAACACTTTATTTTGTACAAATAACACACAAATATACTACTTGCTGGTGCTAGAAATTCGTGACATAGACAGTTTAATACAAATTGAAATTGTTTGTTTAAGAAACTTTGTCTTATTCACTTCATATTTGCCGAGTAGATTGCAAAGTTATGTGATGCACTAAAAACATTAATGCCTGTTGTTAGGGGCACTATGAGAGCATAGTGCTCCCAACAACAGGCATTAATATATAAGTATTAGGAGTATAATTGGGTCATGCGACACACTAGCCTTAGTGTACTTATGATTTGTTTTGTATAATTCAATAAACACAGACTCGAATGCTTATCTAATTGGTCAATCATCCTCATCCCTAATTGTTTTTTTCCGATACGTAATCACAATCTAGAAAGATGAACTCAAATGTATATGCAATGTATTTGAGAAATCTTGCCACATCGGGTGAAATGTGGTCTTATCAGAAAAATCACTCAATGGTAGTGTGACTGATCGGCATAGGAAATCACGTAGACAATTATTTTTTATCACATTCTGCGTGTTTATGCTATATTTATCTTTAACCAGATCTGATCTACTATCCTCTTCCACTGGTTGAAACCTTTTTTTGTCGCACACTGCACTGGCCATCCGTGGTGGGAAACTTTTTTTCCTAGGTGACAGCACTATTGGCACCAGTGGGCAACATTGATTTTCAGTGGGCAGTGTTAGCTTTTTAATGACACATGACATGATCTACACCAATTACATTGCATTTTCGGCTAACGCTCCATTAGGAGTGTTCCCAACTTTGATATCATTAATGATTAATGATTGATAATCCTAACCCTAACCCTAACACTAACCCTAACCCTAACCCTAACCCTAACCCTAACCTAAATGACATTAAACCACAAACTAATATATGACCATGACCATATATATATATATATATATATATATATATATAAATATATATGTTATTATGACCATTAATGACATTAAAGTTGGGAACACTCCTAATGGATTATCACCCACATGTTCTTTCACAGCTATATACCAAATGTGTATGGGATAGATAGATATATCTGATAGGTGATAACAAATTGCAGGAAAGGATTGCAGTCAAGCAGAGTCACAGCTTCATGGTAAGAAATAACACTGAAACATGCATTCCATTCACCATGGAGACTCGGCCTCCATTTGTCATATCTGAAGTAAAGCCAAATTTCGTGGCAACTGGATCAAGTGCATACAGCTTAAAACCAGGATCTGCAGCACAGGTACACACAAGATGCGTGTAACAGGCCTAAAAGCATATAACCTAATAATAACTTAATAACAAACCTATAATTTGGCAGATAAGGTCTATGTCCCCTTGACCTCTGTTTGACCTCGCTCGTTTAGCTATTTCTGGGTAAGGGTTAGGGTTAGGATTAGGGTTAGGGTTAGGGTTAGTCAGAAATAGCTAAACGAGCGAGGTCAAACAGAGGTCAGGGGGACATAGACCCTACGAGCTATAATTTGTGTATCACGATTATCTCAATGGTTGATTACTTGGTTCTTTTTATGTTTAATACCAGGTTCTAAGTATATTATTCTATTTATGTTTGTAATTAAAAAAAATGCTGACGAGTATAGATGTCTATCCTGCAGGTGAAGGTTGTCTTTACGTTCAGCAAAGAACAGCTGGTATTGAGTGAAGGTGATCTGTGCGTGACAGAAGCAGAGAAACAAGTGCATTTTACGGGGCAACTATGCATAGGGCACAGGAACAATACTGATCAGGTGTGTTAGCCCACGAAATTATTCACAGGGCATTTAGAGATACTGCAACAGGCAGATAAATGTTCTACGAATTCTTTGCTGTTACAAAGAATATATTGAGTAAGAATTTTAGCCCAAAATTAAACCAAAACATTGTACATCTTCGTATTTGTTACATTTATGCTATGTGTTGATAGGTTATAGTTGGATCAATTCCTTATTTTTTTCTGTTTTAATGGCCCTCCATGGTCTCTACCAAATTGTGGAAATGAACTCAATTTGTTTTTAAAATTGTGTTTCATTTTCTAAAAGCATAAGATGGCATAGGGTTTCCTGGTCTGGTGATCTCTTCTTTATTTAAATTCATGCTAAATTTCATTATTCATTCATTTTAATTAATTTATTTTAAACTTATGCTTTAAAAAAGTCCATGCATGGCACCGTATAATTCCTCCGTGTTACATAGCTGTTAATATAAGTTTTTAATATTGATAAATATTTATGACATAGAAATAGAAAATTTCAAAAATCATGAAAATGGGCCAAATTCCAAAGCTGCTACCTGCCAAAAAATCGCCATCAGATTTCATGTTCATCATTTCTATTTCTAGCAACGCTTCCTTCCACGTTAACTTCTTTTTTAAGCAAAATAAACACTACCTTCGTTGCAATATAATTATGATAAGTATTGTGTATTTTTCAACAAACGTTTTCATTAATGAATAAATGTGTTTTTTTGGGAAGATTCTGCCACTACGAGCAATAGTCAGTCTGCCCACTCTCAGGGTGTCGCATCAGCTGCTCGATTTCGGCACAGTTGTAGTCGGTCACACGAGAGAGATGCAGATAACTGCCTCCACCTTGGGAAATGCTAGTGTATCCTGGCACATTACTCAGCAAGGTGACTACTCCTTTGCAGCACACTTAGCTAATTTTATTAACTATTCGTGTATATGACACTAACTGAACATTCAGAGTGAAATTGATTACATATAAAACGTACCGATTTGTTAATAATGCCTGATTACCATATGATACATGCCAAAAGTAACAGCAATGACTTGACACACTGCTTGGTTAGCGTTCACGTAAGAGCTGGTCATCGGATTTAGATTTGTTTGGGTGTATACATTTTAATGTATGGGATAGCTAGATCTACTGTACAGCCTGCATAAGGGAGCAGTTTTACAGGTTTCCTGTAGTAACATGCAGCTGAGGGCTACACAGTAGGTCTAGAAATGCTGTCACTGTAAACCTGCAAAAAGCAATGGACAAAATATGATACTCATAATCATGATATGATAATCATTTATTATGGCCCTAGGACACGAGGGGGAGAAAGCATTTAGAATGAGCCCACATGAAGGAAGACTGGAAGCTTACACCTCTCACACATCCACCAGTAGCCGGTGCTTTATTGATGTGTCCTTCACTGCATGGTAATGTATAAAGATGATATAAAAAATCATTATCATAATAAAACAGAACATTTATGTGCATTGCCAATATTATTTATATTGATGATAATTTTTATACATCTATTAGTCACGTCACTCCAACTACTGTAGATCACTATGTATCTTCTGAATTTGGAATTCCTATACATAGTGTGTGTTAATTGTGTTAATACATAATTGTGTTCCAGGCAGCAAAAAAGTTACAACACAAGTCTAATTTTCCATACCCTACTAGAAAAGGATGTAATCGCTGTGCAAGTGAAAGGTAAAGGGTCATATGATGAGTCCCACCATGCTATATTGGACTACAGGGAATAAGCGAGATAGGACAATACATTAACATTGTATGTGTGTTGCTATGCTATATAGGTTCAATTCTAACAATGCTATAAATCATTTACGTATCATTCCTTTTTGTTGGAAATAATATGTACAGGCATCATTATAATTTGAAACTAATAAAGGGTTCCAGTTTAAACTTGATTGTTGATTTTTGTATTATTTAAAAATATTTGCTCTTCCTCAGCATGTATGATTTATTTTTATATAATCTTTCGCTAGCAGAATCTGTCTTTCTCTGCTCTAGTAATTGTTTTCTGCCACGCCCTATAGATTACATTATCGCTCTGCTTTGTCATATTTCATTCTACTATGTTTCTCAATCGGTCTCATAAAGAAGGAAACCAGTGAAAGTTGTGTAGATATCGTCGCTTTCTGAATATATAGCCTTTCCGGGCTGCAGTTGTATTTCCAATGTGTCGCCCTGCTTCAGCCGTACGTTGACGCTCATTGACACGGCTGCGTGACGATGAGCTCCGTATCCGTTTACTAGAGTAAAAAAAAGTTGAGAAAAAATATATAAGACGTGCACGCACATCATGCGTGAACGCACGAACCCACGCAAGCACCACCCGAATATATGATGGTTCTAGTTAAATTGTTTCTATTTCTATTCTTGTTTCTATTGTATCTAATTGATTTTGAATTGGTTTGTACCCTATTTTAGTATATGTATATGTACCAATGGTCGTTGTCCCATTTTTGATTAGCTTCAGCCAGGTTGATGTTGTGGAATGGCTCAACCCATTGAGGCTTATGATGTAGATCCCCGATACAGGAGCGGTGAACTCGCCCGAGCTTTCATTAAATCCGCCTCCAATGTTGAGAATCGTAGTGTTAAATATAATCGTCTAAACGCAAACGAAATCAAACGGTTATGTCCCTATCACGATTCTTCGTCGTGATGAGCGTTACTGTTCATTAGTGCATTAGTGCATTATAACGTGCATGAATGTGCTTCTAGCTAAACGTAGGTGTCATAAAACTGCACCTTGATTTTAGTGGTACAGTACTATACACACGCATCCATGTGTGCATGTAAGGTGTCTGTTTCCATTATGATTATCAATCGGGCCTTTCTGGATAATAGCTTACAAGTCATGTGTAAAAGTACGAAGCTAGCACACACCATGGCTTCATCACCACTAAAGCACGTTTCTGCCAGAATTGCTGTGAAAGCCACCTGGTGACGGATACCAGCAATGCCCTGCTCTCCTTTGGCCCCTTTCGGACCAGCTGGGCCTTGCGCTCCTGTTGAGCCTTCAGCACCAATATTACCTATGACAGATAAGTGAAGGTTCAATACAATGTTATACACTGCTTGAGCAATTCAGGCATGTATTGTACATTGCATGAAATTAAGCGGTTACATGCAAGTTTACAATTTAATTCCGTAGAATGCAATGTAGTGATTTAATACGATTAAATGAACGTATCCACTTATTGAATGGACGTTGCCACCTGCGCGTGTATATAGACAACTATCAACGTAATGATATGTGTGTGCGCGTGTGAGTGCGTGCGTGCGTGCGTGCGTGCGTGCGTGCGTGCGTGCGTGCGTGCGTGTGTGTGAATATTGATATATTGATATAAAAATGTATTGAAATTATATTTTTAAATTAATACCGTATTGACATTTGACAGCGTGCTAGAAATACTTCAACTTCAAGTCACATGAAAACGTTTACGGTCTATATGTAATTCCTGTCTATAAAATTGTCACCTTTTGGCCCTGGTGGGCCTGGCTTTTGAGAAAGAGGCACACTAGACGACCCTGGTTCTCCCTTGGGACCAACTGCGCCTGGATTGCCATCATAGCCTGGCCTTCCATTTATACTGCGTGATTATGAAATGATATATGGAGAAAATGTCACAGAAAGCATCTCAACATGGGTTACCATGACATCCCGCTGCGCTAACAAATTGGCTGGATTATCTAGCCACGTTTGTATGGGTGGTAAAGCATACTGATAGTGAAGAGAAATTTTCGTTTTTTTAGTTCCCCAGTCTTGCTTTATGTAAAAAAGGCAATATTATTGTGTCAATTTGTACTTGATGATTCGCACTAAGCCTGCATTCGGTTGTAGATATTTTTTTAGGTAAACCTCTGCTAGCTTTGCTTCGACATCCTGTTATGCCGATTGGTGCAGCTATGCTAACCCAGGAAATCCGGGTGGCCCACGCGCGCCTCTCAGTCCAATCTCTCCCCGGGGGCCTGCTTCACCCGGCTCTCCGTCTTTACAAGTACAGCTGCTGTCTGCTCCCTCCAGTACTGCGGACATCGCTGCTCCAGCACTGACAGTAAGCACCAATAATAACCACACGGTCTGCATCGTTCTGTAAGCACAATACGGATCACTTTATTCATTCCATGGCGCCGATCTCAAGACGGTCTAAGAGTCAAGGACTGAAGTCAGGGTCGAGTTACGATACGGTGCGATAGTAGCGTGGCAAATCATATCTTTACGTTAGAGTTAACTTTGGACGATAAAACTTCGCAAACTTCAAAACATTCGTTTGCGTACGTGCGTGCGTGCGCGCGCGTGTGTGTGTGTGTGTGTGCGCGCGCGCGCGCGTGTACGCGTGTGCGTGTTTATGTGTGTGTGCGTGATTGTGTGTGCGTGCGTGTTTATGTGTGTGTGCGTGCGCGCGCGCGCGTGTGTGTACGCGTGTTTGTTTGTGTGTGTGCGTGCGTGCGTGCGTGTGTGTCCGTGTGAATTTCAGTGCGCTGTTTTCGACGAAGCTATTTATTATGACTCGTTGCCCGTAATGTTTAATACAGTGTATTAGTAATTGAATTATTACAGGCAGTATTCATAGAACACGGATTTGACACACATATGAAAATGAACTATATAGGCCTAGGTCCTATATATGTTCCCACACTGTGATGCGGGAAATTACTACTTGATCGCGCGTACGTACATTTTATTCAGTTGCGGTACAAGTTTAGTGTGGGTGTGTGCGTGTGCGCGCGTACGTGTGTGTCTGTATGTGTGTGTGCGCAGACATCTGACTAAATCTACTGACAACGTTACATACAATGTCATGTAAACCTAAGAGCCAAACCTAATCAGTGTAAACCTACTTGTTCTACGAAAAGTTCGTAACATCTAAGCGTGATGCGTAAAGTTTTACGTCATGTATAGACAAAATTACATACGTCGTTATTATACAACGACGCTATTATACAACATTATCGCAAAATTACATACATCGTCTAGCCTTTTCTGGTACAAAATAGATCAAAATCAACAAAAATTCGAAGTGAATTTTGCACAAATTCGTTTGCAGACGATGTTCACGACGGGGAGTACTTTGAACCAATTCAAAAAACAACTTCACGTATACGCGATGAAAAAACATCGCAATATCCGATACTTACCCCCCTTCCGATACGTACTCCAAAGTCTTGCCCCGGTGCTGTGGGAAGAATGTAGGACCGCGTTCATGTAGTCTCAGCACGGCTACTGGCGGCCACTGCCAATATCGCGTTGCTTTAGTTAACATATCCTGGTCATAATCGCTCGCTTCAGGCCGCAGATCCGCGTTTATCGGGTGTCAGAAATTCCCAAGAGGGTTAGCTAAAAACCAGATGGTTCATGTGGTGTAGTGTCGCGCTGTGCGTCCATCTGCGACGCGCCTAAATCAGAGCTTGCCTTTGATTTTCTCCGAATGTAATTACTGGATTTTACTGTAATGTTTTATTATAGCTGTGTGGTATTGATGTGGTTGATGACGGCTTAAAACTGTTTTATATTGAATACTCAGACTCCGAGTTTACAAATGCTTTCTTTTACAATTAGTTTTATAATACAGTGTTTCCCGCATTATCGGGCCTCTGATATACGGGCGTATCGCTTAAACGACAAACGTCTTCGAAAAGTCATCATTTCGTTCATGGTTATGTCACCGTCTCTTAATTGGGACATTTTCATGTTTCACGGCCTGTCCCGATAAACGACGCCACGTCATATGTGTATCATACCGCCTCGATATTATTGTATCCCCCGCGACGAAGTCGGCGGGGATACTATGGTTTCATGTCTCCCCAGCTGCCGCTGCCGCCGCAGACAATTTCCCTTCCGCTCTATAACTCGACCCCTAATTGACTTAGAGCTACCAAACGTGGTATACTTACACATCTTGGGGAGAAGGTGAGCAGCGTACCAAAACCAGGTCACTGCGACCTTTATTTGACCTTTACCTTGACCTTGATCATATTTCCCTTCCGCTCTCTAACTCGGCCCCTAATTGACCTAGCGCTACAAAACTTGGTATACTTACCAGGGCTTGAAACTAACCTAAAATGTTCACTATAGCTAGTGACCTGTAAAATCTACTAGCCCTTAAATGTTGAAATGAAACATGCAATTTGGCAATAAAAATGAACAATGAATTTGAAAATGAACAATGAAAATGGAATTTTGTGAAATGAAAATGAATTTGCAAATTGAGACATGAAAATGAAATTGGTTTTGGTAATGATTGATGATGAATTTGAAATAAAAATGAATTTGCGAATAAAAATCATCCGGTTTAGCTCATCTCGGCCACCATACTGCTAGAAGTACTGCCAACAAAGATTATGATTATGAATGATTTGTATGCATATCAAAAGTCATCAAGAGCTTCATCTGACAGGCGGACGCTAATAGCGGGGCGCGCATGGCGCGTATATACCCCACACTTATTTGAGGTGCGGTGGTGGCCTTTGCATCCCCCTACTCTTCAGGAAGACAAATGGGGAAAAATTAGCATTTTACAGACAATAAATACTGGATATTTATCTTTACAAGATCCTGTCATCGCTAGTCATACTCTCCTAATGTATTATTAGCAGCAAATGGAACGTGACATACATCTACTATAAAATCGCTGTAACTCGTTCCAAGAATAGACATTATTTTCCTGAAACTCAGCGACGCGTTTAATTTTGACGCATTCCCCATATTACGATTTTTTGTTCAAAATCCCCCAGCGCTTATCACTGCCCTCACGAAAGCTTAAATCCTTGGCATTATTCAAAATTAGAATAGCACACTAATGGAGTAGGGCCATATTGAATTTCACGGCGATTGAATAGGGAAAATTCAATTTCATCTCACTTTGTTGGCGGGCGATGGGCGTGCTGCCGACCCGTACCGGCAAGTATATTCCCGATTTTGATAATCGTCTGCCGTGGAAAAATATGCACTTTTGGTTCGAAATCTGCGTTCGTTTTTCCTCATACGTATTTTTGCGCAGTTTAAACGTTGCTCAGCCTAAAATATTACGTTTTATCAACCATGTTCAGGGGGAGGACTGATTCGCAGTGCTGTAGTTGTTCAACGGCGGCCGTCGCCGCTAGCACGCGGCGGTCGCCCCCCCTAGACCAATTTTCAAAGGCCCAAAGTATTTTAGCCTAGCGTAAGTCTGCATTGGTAACCACAGTGAGCGACCATGAAATATACATAGCACCAGACTTTGGTAGCTAAGATATTTTAGTTTCTTTAGCCCTGTCCCCAAAGCCGCCTTAAAAATACTCAACTCAACAGTGAATGCGGCATTGTGATGAAAAGGAATTGTTAATAGTGCTGCCTCATATAGATGCAGCGAAATTGCCCATTCGAGAGGAGGTATTTTCTACAAAATCACTCTCTCTTTTACCTCCTCCGGCCTAAACCAAGGAAGAAAAAAGAAGACTGTTGTTGTTGAGAGAGATTGATTTTGCTAGAAATTATACTCCTCTTCGATGCAATTTCCGTGCATTATGCAGGGCAGCACTATTTAACAACCTTCATCACAATTAGCCATCACTGCTGCAGCTTGAGGTCATTTTACCTTTGTGGGGCAGCAATAGATCTAAAATAAAAACTACTACAAATCTGCTGCTATGTAATTAAAAACATTGTTTCTTTTTTTTAATCCTTCCAACTTTGTTTGCGCTAATACCAATGTCAGAACTTACCTAAAGGCTAAAATACCTTTGCCTGAAAATTCTAGCGGGGCGCGACCGCCCCGTGCTACCGACGCCCCCGTTGACAACTACAGCACTCGAAATTCGATCTCCTTCCCTGCAAATGTTGAATAAAACGTATATTTTACTGGAGAACGTTTAAACTGCAAAAGAAAATATGAAAACAGAAATGAAGGCTAACCAGACAAGTTTTGAATCCAAAAAAAGTGCCGATATTTTTCACCATTTGATAATACAAAAATCCGGCACGAATGATAGCGTCCCAGGTTCGGGGTCGCAGCACCCCCATCCCCCCAAAAAAAGTGAGAGGAACCATTAGAATGTTCCATTCTCAATCCCGTGAAAATTCAATATCCCTACTTCTCATGAGGGTCTATTCTAATTGTTTGAATAATGCAAGGCATTTAACTTTCTGTGAGCCATGATAAGACTGGCGGAATTGTCGCACAAAAAAAATCGTTATATGGCGAGCAATGCCGTCCAAAACTTAACCGCTCGCTTGAGTTTCAGCGAAAATAATGTCATTCTTGCGAACGAGCCTTAAAACAGCCATAATTCTATAGCTAGATGTATGCGTCACGTTTCCATTTTCTGTAATTAATACATTTAGCGAGCAGTTATGAATAGCGATGACGGCATTTGTAAGATAAATAATCCAGATTTATCTTTGTCTGCTAAAAATTTGTGAATTTTTCCGCCATTTTCTTCCTGAAAGCTAGGCGGGCGCGATGAAGCCACCCCACCTCAATAAGTGCTGGGGGCGATATTATACCCCCCATCCCCACCCGCTATCCTACGTCCTGTGGCAGCATGAACTCTTTGGAATCGACTCCCTGTTGATATGATACAAATATTCATAATCATAATCTTTGCTTGCGCAGTACTCTACAGTGTATGCGTGCCGAAGATTGGCCTGACGGCCATATTTTAGTGTCCAAAATTCGATTTTTATAGTTCAAATTCATTTTCATTAACCAAATTCCATTTCATTTTCATTCAAATTCAGTTTTTATTTCAAAATTCATTTTCATGTTCACTTTCAATATTCATTTTCATTTAAATTATTCCAAATTCATTTATCATTTCAAATCATTTTCATTCTCACCTTTCAAATTCATTTTCAGTTCTCATTTCAAATGCAGTTTGCATTTTCATTTTCATTTCAAATTCATTTTCATTTTTATTTTTATTTTCATTTCAAGATTTCATTTTTGCGGCATGAATCTCGCGGTGGCCGCAGATGGCCCTACGGATTACTTGGTGGGGGACGGGGAGTGACGGCTCACTTCGCCCCTTACGTGGGAGTCACACCAAGGGAGAACATAACAGCGCCAGTTGTTTTGCGTTTTATATCGTAGATAAGTAAGTTTTTCGATGTAATATTCCGATGCAAAAACAGGTTCACATTGTACTCATTAATACTAACATATAATAATTATATATAATGGCTAACGCGGCACAAACGAGACGCATTTTTATCGTGCGCGTCGCATCGCCTGCGAATTTTGAGGAAGCGCCCTCGAAGCAACATCGCCCCGTGGGCGTTCACGTCTAACTCGGCAATTTATAATCGGCCCGACGAATCGCCCGTATCAAAAACTGCTTAGATATTTTTCGGGGCGCATCTATTACGCCGGGCGATTATTATCGCCTCGTGTGCCCGGACCGCGCGTATTTTGCTCGCGCAAACCGCCATCGATTTTCTAAAACATCGGACGGTTGTTGATATCATGCTGATGTTAAAATGTTTCTGGTCGAGTGTGCGTACGCCGCTACGCTCTCATAATTCGCTACTCCACGTGTGGCCCCTTCGTGCATCGCGACGCGATAAAATCGCTACGTGCTGCCCCTTCCTGACTCGGTGCCGATTAAAATTCGGCGGGTGGCAATTTATAATCGCCCGCGATCCGAGACATCGGCGGCGATAAAATCGCTCGTGGTGACCTCAGCATAATTGCAATTCCTTTGTGTAAATCGTGGTAGTTTCATCCTTTCACATCTTAAACTTATTAGCAGCTCTAGGTCTCGGCTCTCGCTAATGTTACGGACATACGTACGACGCTACGTACTGCCTACTGCCTACTGTACTGTCTATAGACCTTCGCCGCTCCGTCGCAGGGAGCGGTGGGCTGAATGCTTAATGGCGTCCGCGCTGCCGCCTTTGCGTGTCGCGCGCCGTGTGCATATGCCGCTGTGCGCTGCGTGCGCGCGGTCGGGTGGTGGTGTGCTCAGACAAACGAGGGCCCGCAAATCCAGGGGCGGACAGGGAGCGGACAAAACCAGTCCATGGGCATGTCCCCTACGAATTTTCAGCAGGGGGGGATGCGACATAAATCACAATGTCACCCCCACGACTTGTTTGAGATCACCATGATATATGAATGAACTGTTGAAGCTGGTTGTGGTGCTGTGAACAATGAAGCTACCGTGTGTGCTGTGTGGTCATTGTGAAAGAAATGTGTGTGCTGAACACGAAGCGAGGGGTGTGTGTGGAGTGGTGAAACTCGTGTGAGGATGGTGTGAACCAAGCTGTGTGTGTGTGTGTGTGTTGAAAACGAGCTAATGTGTGTGGAGGCTTGTGTGTGTGTGTGTGCAGCACGCGGATGAAAAGTGTGATGGCATAGGCAGTGTGTGGATGTGTTGTGGATACTGTTGTGTGTGTGTTGTGTGCTGTAGTGATGTGTGCTGTGTGCAATGGTGAACTGAAGTGTGACTTGATGTCGTGCCTGGGTGGTGTGTGCTGTGCATTGTCATGTGTGTGTGTGTTGTGTGCGTGGTGTGTGTGTGTGCCAAAGCTTTCTGTAGTGCTGTGTGTGTGTGTGTGTGTGCTGTCGTGCTGTGTGGTGTGGTCGTATGTTGCTGTGTGTGTGTGTGCTCGCTGTGTGTGTGTGGATGGGTGGTGTGCTGCTGGGTCGGCTGTGGTGTGTCTTGCTGTCTGTGTCCTGTGTCTGTTACGAAGCCGAGACCCTCTAAATAACTTTAGATGAACGATGAAAATAACACATCTTACACAAAGAATTGCAATTATAGTGCATATTATCATGTTATATGTAATGAGTAAAATGTGTTTTTCATGGCAACTATTCACCAGAAAAACTACTTATCTTACGATCATAAACCAAAACAACTAGCGCTTTGTTCTCTGTTGCACTTCCCACTAAGCGGCGACCAGTACGGCCTCACTTCCGCGCCCACCAATATCCGTAGCCCATCTCGGCGACCGCACCGAGACTTATCGCAAATGAATTTGGCGAATGAAAATGCAAAATGAATTTAAATGAAAATGAAAATGAAAAATGAAATCATGCAATTTTGAAATAAAAATGAATTTGCGACATGAAAAATTGAAACAGGACATTACTGAAATGAAACATGAAAATGAATTTGCAAATGAAACATGAATATGAATTTTGGAATGCGAAAAATGAAATTTGAAATGCAAAAGCCATATTTGAAATAAAAATGAATTTGGAATAAAAATATCACGTTAGCCATCTCGCCGCCCACCATACTACAGGCCGCCGCGGAACGATCTTTGAAGTGGGTACCGCGCGCTGCCTCAACTATTGTTATGCTCAGCCACAGCTCGGCCAATGCCGCGTTTTCGCAGAGGGTGACGTAAGAAACAGGCCGTGCTGGTATGCGGTCGTCCTCCCCAGAAATTTTGCAATCCCTATTTCCTCCTGAAAGCTCAGGGGCGGCGATGATTTGTAACACGCGCATCCCCTCACGTCAATAAGTGGGTGATGCAAAATCCCCCCCCCGCTACTACCCCCTGGATCTTTATACAAAAAAATTACAAAATTATACCATATATACATGTATTCTATTTGGACTAAACTGGTTAACATCACATCGAGCATCACACATTACAATTCTTTATTTATCAATACAATATGAGTCACATTGCCTATATAGAGTTAAAGGGCAGCGTTTACTCTAGCCGTTCTAGGGTATTTTCAGGCTAATTTAGCCGTTATAATTACGCCTTACATGAAAAAGCTTTCATGCGTTCAATCACCATTAGAATGTTAAAAAAATCCGCTTTAAAACTAACGACTACAGTTTGGATTACCAACGGACCGGTGGCCCCGCCCACTCAAAGCCGCACGATCTGCATAAGATTGCGCCAAAACCACTTCCAGCCAAGCCTCTACAGACGCAGCCGCGTGTTTCTTATTTATCATTTAAAAGCAAAGGATTGTATAATATCTTATATAACGACAATATAGTTTCAGTTATAATTATGGCAGTAAATTACTGCCCCCTAAAATGAAATATCGTTCGGTTAAATAGCATTTAGGTATAAATAAATTGCCCCACTTTGGAGTAGCCCCTCCGCCAGTCATGTAACGTGCAAAATTAAATTTCAAAGTTACGCCACACTTTTTCGGCGGGTGCGCAGCACGCGTCGCGGCCCCCGGGTAGCTCATAGCCCGTTCAAATTTTCGTAGCGTTTGAGGTGATAATTAATTATAACAATTAAATTAGTATCTGGTTAACAAATACGTGTGGGCTACGCGACGCATTTGTTATACAAAGTAAGTACAGTTGTACTGCCCAGTAAAATCCCTTAGAGGCCTACTGTGCCCTTTAATTATGTCATGTATCATTAGACTTGTCACCATTGCTTCATCGTGGATCTCCGCCACAAACAATTCGGTATGAAAATGTGCGTAGTTTACCGCCAAAAACATAGCTTTGGTCTCACATGACTTATAATTGTAGAATTTATAATAGGCGAATTCGTCGCCGTGAAAAATCTTCTTCAATTGCCTCGTCACTAGGCATGATCGCTAATTCTGCACTAACGCCTATAACGTAGAGATAGCCGAGTGATCGACGCCCGAGCCGCTGACCGTCGCATTCTCTAATGGGTAGCGACTAGAAACAGTCTGGCGCTGGAGGCAGCCACATCTGCAGAGGCTGAAGCATTATCCGCGTACCCATATGCCACACCCGCCTGATAGAGTGGGGGGCGAAGTGGGGTGTTTCATTCTTTTGGTGTGCTGAGGCAGTTATGTAATATGTTTATTGCAGATTCACGGGGATATTAGCTGGTGCATATGTGTAAGTGCCGTCTTTATTCGTTGCGATATAGTGCTGCAGCAAGTTGTTGCTATATTTATGTTTATTGAGGATTCATGTATGTATGCTACCCCGTACATGCTATGACCTGCAGCAAGCAGCCCCTACTGCTCTGTCCGTACACCACCTATAATTCGCGCTGCACAATATATATGGCGTGCAGTGCGGTGCTGCCACGTCACATGCTGTGCCGTGCGTAGCGCTGACGTCGGCACGCTTACAATGCAGCTGCGTGCCGTGGTCGTTTTGTGCCCAACCGCCCGTTTTGTCTGTTGTTTGCTTGTGCCCTTCCATACATTGTACGTCGCATTCCACCTTGTTGTTGTTTTTCTTTTGTTTTTTCACTTCCACTTTTTTCTTCTTGCATTCCTTCACTTTACATTTCTTTCTCTTCTCTTCATTTCTTTCTTTCTTTCTTACTTTCTTTTTCTTCAATACATTTACTTTCATCGCTTCCTTTTTGCCACCTCTTATTATCTGCCGACGCTGCACGATGCGCCTATAACCGCGAAAAACCCCTTAACCTCCGCCGCTCCTAACAATCTCAACACTCGTCCTCGTCTCCTGTTACATATAACACGGCCGTATATCAAACATCGCTCTCGCTTTACCGTGTTTAATGCTAGTTATTTATCCCAATAATTTTCGATAGACTATCTTACAAGCAGTCCTATACATCACATATAACTACTCTATACGAATCCTATACCGGTATTCCATTGAAATCTCTACAAGGCGGTCCTAGAGCATCCTATAGAAGAGCCTTCATAAATTCACCCTATATAATATTCCTATTAAAGACTACTAACATCTCACAAAGGAATCCTATAGACCTATAGAGATTATGGAACGAACCCTAGTAGCATCCTAAAATAACCTATCGGTAATTGCCTATTAAAAATCCTATCACTATACCTTTCGTTACATTCCTATAAATCACTTATAACATTATACTAACCATACTCTAGATCAAGGACTATAGATCCTATAAATCCTATAACCTATAAAAATTGAACAAATTCCCATTAAGATCCAAACACGTAAGTTAATCTCCTATAGATCCATATAGTTACCCACAACTTTCAACTTCCTAAGATCGAATCAAAACTATAAGTTACCTATTCGATTCTATACACTAACTCTAAATTCTAGAACCTATAATCTCCCTATAACACTCTTATAGCGTAAACCTTAGCCGCTAACCTACTGCATTATTTGAAAGGGACATCACTACTTTTATAAACTGAGGCAGGCATTGTAATATTGGATTACTGAACTGTAATCACGATAGTAGCGAATGTAATACTTACACTCCTCATTTTTGTTACAGTTTTACCCGCATTACCACCGAATAAAACAGATAGTTACTCTGACACAGGGACCATCGGCGAAGGTTAGCGCTATCGCTTGAGACTCTGCGCTGTTCTTCTAGAGCGCCTGTCCAGTCCACAGTAGTTCCTACCCAGTACAAACCGCAGTGGCGTCAAGCCAGCAGGGAAAACGGAACCAGAGCATCGGTTAATCGACATTCTAAAGGCGTTTCGATCGCGTTACACTGGCAATGCGTGACAAAACATAAACCTCGCGCAAGCCTGTTGGCACCAGAAAATAGTACTAACTGGAAAAATTTAATTCTCCCTTCACACAAACCCTAGCATAAAAGCCTTTATCAGAATATACGCCTCTTTCTATTATACGAATGCCTGCGCGCGCACAAACCCGATCGTACGCAATTCGACTCATACTCTCACAATCCAACCCTGCAGCACTTGTAGGATAGCCTCATACGTCCGTCGTCCGTCCCGTCAGCAATCGTGCACAATTAAACCAGAGCCCGCATGTGCGGCAGATGTTGAAATTTGCAACGTTGGTGTGCGAGTATCCAAACGACATTGATACGCTGAATCTGTTGGGGTCAAGCGTTCAAACTGCAGGTCAAGCGTGGAAGGCAACGGCCGAATATCCTCCCCTAATTAAAGCAATATAAACCGCTCATTGATTGCAAACGCGAATGTGCACAACATGGAAAAGATATTAGCTCAATTCTTTTATTTTCGAATGCAGACTCAAATGGTGACAGAAGCATTAAGCTACCTAAAATTGAAATACCAAGTCAAAGACAGTGACAATTAGATGGACGACAACCTCGAACATCTTTAGAGATCGCTCTAACGACTGAGTCAAATTTATTTTTTTTTATGTGAGTGACCTATATGCTTATGCGCACATGAATGATAACTGATTCTACTTTCATTTGATCTCTAAAAATCGCTGCTGCGATACCCCATAAAGACGGACATTGAAATGCCCAACCTATATTTTTGGAAAAATACACTTCGAAAGTTTTTTAGTAAGTCTATGCCCACTGGTTGATGTGACGACCTAAATCTATTGTTAAATTCTCAGTTAAAGAAGTTTTTCAATCATCTAACTACCGTTAAATAGAGAGCATTCCCGTATCTCAAGGCCGTAAATACATCCATACCACCGCATAACAGCAACAGCAACCACCGTATCCTGTTCGCAATCATATAACAGAACTTGCATTAATTCACGTATCCAGCTATGGTTTGCGCTGCGCGTTCATATATACACACGAGCGTATAATAATACTTACATATAACCATACTCTAACGTTATGCCTTAACTTACACAACAGCCCATATCTTAACTACGTTTTTAATACAGTATCAATACACATCGCACTTCACTTTACATTGACTTAGATGCTGACCGCCATCTACTAATGCCCATCAATTGGTAACACAGTACGTAGTCTACGCGATCGCCTCATTACGAGAGTATCGGGATATCCTACATAACGCATGTACGTAGTTAACTTTACGGATACTCCTGATGATCCATTCGCCTCTGTCATCCTTTATCCCTCAACCCTCCCACATCCTTCCCCCTTCACCTGCCTTCTCTCCCTTCGACCTTCTTTCTTCTTCCCCTTTTCCTCCACGTATAGAACCCAATCACGTTTTTGTCCTTGCGATCTAGTTCAGCGTCGTGGCTACATTTTCGCGTACCGTTTGAGCTTATATATTTCCTGTGCGTATCACTATATAGGACACCTTATCACCTTTTCAAAACTCTTGTCCTTGTCCAGAAAAGCCGCTAAACGAACCTAAACTTTATGTTTTCATTTTACTCTACCTCTTTCATTCAGCTTATGCTCTGTATCTTTGCAACTTTCCATATTTCCTCTTTTTTCTCATGACATATTCCTTCACGATCAGTTCATTGTTTCGACGTGCAGAGAATCGTTCTCCTTCGTGCTACAATTCTCTTCTTATGCTTAACTGTTTTCATTTTGACATATCTAACACTGCCGCATTGCACCTCTCGCCTTTTTCACTCCTGACACATCATTCTATATACTCTGTTGATATCTCTACTCGATTTACAACATTTCTGACACTTATTCGGCTATTATCCAACGTTTATAGAGTGCAACTCACCGTCACCAATAAAACTTCTATCAGAAATATCTCTAATAGCGCAACAAGCTCTACGAAATTTACACATGAATGGATTATCACGCTATTTCCGTAGAAAGTATTAACGATTATCTTGCCAATAAACCATACTCAGCATGGCGCATTCGATTCTAACTCTATTCAAAAGAGTCACCAGTAATATACACGCATACCATCTACAGCCTATACACCTAGATTAATATAGCCAACAATTTTGCAAATATCGACGTTAGATTAATTCATCAACTAATTTGCCATTATATCTTTTGCTTGCAATTTTGTTGTTCAGGCAATACAAATAAAAGATAGTAGAAACCTGCTCGTATTAGCTAAGAAGTATTCGCAAACGAGCAACATATTGCTCTTCTATGACAAGTATAGCTTGTAGGATTACTAAGATATGAATAACAAAGACCACAAGATAAAATACGTAGTGTGAACATGGTGAAGATTAGCATTGACATATTTATATAAGATTTTCTTTTTTAGATTACATAGCAACGAGCAAATCTGTTTTATTATGCGCTGTAACAATATTCGCAAACGACCAACATATCGCTATTCTACAACAACAAGTACACAACAACAAAGCTTAGACAAGTACCTTGTAGAATTATTAAGTCGATAAGAGAAACACGAGATATAATACCTGGGTAAACATTTTAAACATTTGAAGTTTGTATGATTGTCTTTTGCCTCTCCATCCTCCCACTATATATTCTCAGTAGTTAGCTTCATTCCTGCGATGGTGCCCGTCTATTGACATACTTATTATAAGACCTGCCACTAATTCTAGAATTAAAATGACTATAACCCGCAGTAATGCCACATATGTAGACAACAAACAGGCTTTGCAGCTGAGATAGTGTGACGAAATCAGCTGATTCGATAATCATCTGTTCTGGGGAACATGGGTTAAATGGGATGAAATCTCTCCTCAATTTCTCCAGAATTCCGCTCTCCGTCAGGTATTGCACACCTGTGTTCATCTCATCATAATATGGATTGCGCCTCAAATTCATCGCACACGTGCTTTTAATGTGAAAACCTCTAACTGTGCGCCAATCGAAAATCTGCATTTTAGCAGATTTTGTGTAATCATTCGAATAGCCTAATGTGGCTCTTCCATTGTCATTCAGTTGAGAAGATA